>NW_028277171.1:2424242-2727272 GCF_051122295.1 Plectrocnemia conspersa
CTACAAGATTAGGATGATTTAGATGAGAATATGAGCTTCGGTGAATCGTTCAGCATTGTAACATTTTGTAGAAAACTAGACTTACTTACGATCTCAGTGTAATTATTCTCAAAAAGAAAATGATCCATAAGGTCCAGAGACAGCGGGTTCGGGTCCCGCAGCATACTCAAATTATATTTATAAAAATACGCTGTAATTTAAATTATATATAGAACTGATTTAAGTTTGGTATTTTACCACTTACTTGTAAATGTTTGTTTTTAACCTGTTGTAACGCGTAGGGCTCACGCCTGTTATATTTATAATAAACAAATAATTACCAAGAATATTTTACTGGAATAAGCAGCTATGATTCATGCACAATTAAAAGTTTGACTATATACTATAATGTATTTTATTACATATATATAACATTAATTACAGCTTAACATTTTATGATTCGTATTTTTATGAATACAAATTTGAGTCTGCTGTGAAACCTGAACTCGCAGACTCTGGAATATAAGTTATTTTTATCCGAACTACGCTATTCCGGCATTGCTTATTAGAATGGTTACAAAGAAAATCTGAAGAAATATTATTATAAATAAAAAAAATCGTTTGGATACAATTTTCGGTACGCAACGCGGCGCGTCACTCAAAAACCACCCGTTTAAACCTAATAGCGTTGACTGCCGTGCGCGCATACTTGACGCGCATTTATTGTTCAAACCAAAACCCAGCCTAAATGAATATAATAGTATAATAAAAATAAATTCAGAATCGTGCGAATTCTGTGGTGTCACTGCAGGCGCGCATTAGCATACACACACCACGGTAGTTTCACGCAGTTTTGCGTATACAACCGGTGGTTTTTGAGCGTCGCTCCCTGCTAATTAGCCCAACTTTCTGAGCTAGCTCAGTAGATGGACATCATTTACTACCCTGGAACACGCTCTTGCGTTGCGATTTCGCATACTTTGCCAAACCAAACATGCTGCTAAATTTGACTTTAGCGAAAGTAATCAAGGAACTTTCTAATCAGACATAGATTTTAAATTATTTCGATACGTTTTATTTTTAGCATTGTATGCTTTTATTGAAAAGGTCGCTTGTTGCCGACCCCTGCTCTGTCTAGTTGCATTAGTAGGAAGTCAGAATTGCATTGACACAGTCGCGTTTTTTTTTTGTATATTAGAGATTGCAACATAATTTCAACATTAAAATGCAAAAGAAAACATTAACCGCGAATATTATAATTATTTTGAAATTAACAGTGAGCGTTGAATGTTATTATTTATTATTACACATTCACGTGCATATTTTTTAATTTTAAAGAAAATAGAAATGCATAAAAGTATTCATTTAAATTTAATTGTGCGTGAATAAAATTTAATTGTGAAGTAATTATTAGTAAATAATATAATATACATATAAAGATACACAAGAGGCAAATAACTGTTTTGTTTAAAACAATTAAAAATGTTAGATTATTTCTAACGTATTATATATTATTTTTTTTATTATTTAATTTGATAACAAACTGATAATTCAGAATAAAAAATGATCGCACACAATTAGCACACAGATATGCCTAATTATAATGATGTACGATTGTCGAAAACGTTCATTTTCTTTTGTGCCACATTCACTATATTTTTTCTAACGTCCGCTTACTCTTCCGTAACACGTTTTTATTGACTTATCTTAACAGTATAATCTAATCGTTCTTGAGTGACAGATTCGTTAAATTTATCAGGTGGCATTTTTTTTATTCTTTCCTTTTTTGGTACTGGTTCGACTCCATTACAGATTTTGCTCTATACTACATTTTAATTAGTGTCGACACTGATCGATAATTGAATTAATTATTTTACTTTGTATTCCCCCCGAAGGGTTGCCAGGTGACTTCAATGACAATAGTCGGCGATTAATAATGCATGGATATAATTTTCGAAGGACGCTAATGTATTGTCTATGAATTATATATTACTTCTTGTCGACGATGGTCACGGCGACGTTTGCAGTAATTTTTTGGACACACTTTATAATTTATTTAATATATGAGACAGCGGGGGAAAGTATCGATTAAAAGTTACGGCTTTCTTTATGACGTTTCGGCGCAATGCAACTGCAGTAGTGTTTAAATAACTAGAACGATTTATTTTTAAATTGTTTGAAAAATGCGATTAAAATAATTATTAAACCCAATCTGTAAATAGCGCTCCTAGCGACATCATCACACGCTCGCTATTATTGACCATGTAGACAGACTTTGACCATGAAACGTTTTCTTATAATTATTATATGAACACATAATGATATTTACTTATTAGATAACTAACATTTTTGCTTCAAAATAATAAAATTTTAGTACAAAATTAATTTAAACCATAATAAAAAAATGAACATGAAAGTTTTTCTCCTCTTATATTTAAAACTATCATAGATTAGTTAATTCGGCTACTTGCTTTCGATGCTTAAATTAAATGTGTATTAACTATACTTTAAACTGGTCTTAATCATAGTTTGTCTATATTAGTGTGGGTCAGGGAGAATACGTTTATCTCTACCTTCTGATACTAAATCCTTTTATGGTTAAAATGTTTTGTATAATAAACCAAGTAAACCGGCAATAATAATAATAAAATATCTACAACGTTAAGGTTTAAATATTGCTTTTTAAATTAATATTAATTTCAAAAATAAATCAATATTGATATGAATAACTTTGTATAGAATTAATATATGATTAATTACCCTCACTCCAAAAATCTCTCGTTGTATGTTCCAATTATGTCTAATTTAACCTTATAATATCGACACAAGATTGACGGAATTGTGCTTAAGAGTAATTAACACTAAGTTATTTCGTTGTGTTGTCTAAACGTATATTTTTTTATTATTTTTAATATAATTTTTTAATATTAACCCTTAGTTACTCGCACAAAGAAAATTACATAACTGCTCGCATGGGGTCACAGGTGACCCCAAATTGTAGGAATAATTTTTATTATTTATTAAATATATAAGTAAATAAAACTTGTTTATTATTAAAGTGCTTTATTAATTATATTATAATTAAAAGGAATAACATTAACTAAATATCTAATTAAACAAAAACAAGCTAAATTAAAATAATTATCAAAAATTAACAATTTATACTTATACTGAGATAAAGTTAAAATTTTAGAATAATTTTAGGAACTCTCCGAATCACTTTTATTACACTGTTGACAGTATATTTGAGAGTGATCATTGCACACAAACTTTGCGTTTAGTTTTACTAGTTTTGTTTGGCAAGAAATCCTGAGGTATATCGGGCTTGTTTTTCTTGAGTGTTCCAACTAAAGTGAGCTTGTAGGGTGGATCCAATAATTCATTTGCGAGTTTCATGCTCGTATACCAATTGTCTACGGTAACATTACGGTTACTTTCTTTTATCGGCTCTACAAGACGTTTTACTATGTCATTTGGGCTGTTTGAGACTTGGTAAGGACCCGCAGGTTGTTTGCCAGAATAAACCTCAAAGGCCAGCAAATAAAATGTTTTGGAGTCTACCAATGCTTGGTTTTTTAAATACTGTATTTATTTGGTTTGCTTGGCATGTAAACTTTGCCTTTGAAACGGCCACGGAACCCAATCAATCTCTTTCAAAAAAGTAACGTAATTACTCGCATGGGGTCACCGCAGCGACACATCCTTCCACTCCCGTTCCTTGGTCGCTACAGGAATACAAACTTCGACGCGGGTT
The DNA here is from genome assembly GCF_051122295.1 of Plectrocnemia conspersa. Lineage (NCBI taxonomy): Eukaryota > Metazoa > Arthropoda > Insecta > Trichoptera > Polycentropodidae > Plectrocnemia > Plectrocnemia conspersa. The sequence goes on from NW_028277171.1 coordinate 2,427,976, forward strand.
ATGAAGCTAGCGGGAGCGCGGGGAATTTCGAGAAACAGCAAATGCTTCATTTTTTAATGCGAAATTGCTTTGACCCCATGCGAGTAATTAAGGGTTAAGTTTAATATTATAATATGATTTTCATGTATCAAGATCTGTAGCAGAGATTCTGCTTTATTTTTCCAATTTTGTGACGAAAAATCTTGATATAGGCAATTAAATAGAAGTCATATACGCTGATTTTGAAAAGACTTGATCAAGTTTGTCATGCCTATATTCTTACAAAATGATTTTTTTTCAATCATACTTTTTTAATCATTAAAAGTTTTATTTTCTTCTGTTTATTAATGATACTAATAAAGGTATTCGTAATTCAAAATTCTTGCTTTTCGCCGATGTTGATTCCAATCAAGGATTAAAAAAACTGAAAAATCTATGTGCGTGGTTATCCGCTAATAACTTTTCATTTAGCATCAAAACATGTCATTCTATCACCTATTTTAGAGCAAGAATACCGCTTCAATTTGCTTATAAAATAGATAACAATGTTTTACCGTATAGAAGTGATAACCGATTTGGGCTTAGGCATGAATAGGGATTACAATACTGATAATACCGGTATTGAAATCATTGATTGATATGTTTTATTTCATATATATTGTTGTACGGAGCTATACAAATATGTTATGCAGAATTTAAATCAACTTTGGATCAGATTAAAAACATAATTTTATTAACAGTCAGGTCATAATTATATTATTCAGGGTCATAATATATATTAAATGGTTAGAATAAAAATAGCATACGGCTAGAATAAAAATATAAGACGATCATGTGATTTAAAAGATATTATAACATGTATAAATATAAATATGTAATAAAATATATTTTTTAGAAATATCTTATAAAATATCTCGCTTGCACCAAAAACTGTTGGGACAGGTTAAGCGCAAATAGGGACTGCAATACCGATACTGGAAATACCGGTATTGCGGCAAAAATTGACTTTCGGTACTACGAAGCCGAGAATAAAATTATGCTTATTGTAGGGAGTTAACCTAAGTAGTTTTATCGGGGTAGGACATCAAAATTGAATAATATTTTCCCTTTTAGTCCAAGGAATTTCGGCGCAAATTTTTAAATTTTAATTTAACTTGTATAATATGCGCGACGTGTCAACATAACATGAATACATTTGCTTTTTCTCAAACAAGTCTATTATTACTTAGCAGTTCCCAGTAATTCTGTTATGTAACAAAGAAATAATCGCGCCGTCGCGGCCAGTCGGCCTCATTTTTATGATAGGGGTGGCTGGCGAAGATGGCTTGCATACACGAAATTCTTTCTGCTTTTTGTACATTTTTATCTCTATTCAGACATATTTTTGATAAAAATATGTCTGAATAGAATATTTTTTTTGTTAATAATTAATGAAAGTTTTTTTTTATTTTTCAAACAATTAATTAAAATAATAATGTCAAGACTGGTAATACCGGTATTGACTATTTTCTCTCTCGGTAATACCGGTATTATTGCAATCCACGAAGTCTCAAAGATGTTGAGATTTGTCGTGATACGATCATCAATTAAAGTGCTCGTGGGCATTGTGTACCTGGTATAATCACCTAGTGCTCAGTAGCCTCAAGCATCTTTTTTGGTCTGGTTGCTAAGTAATATAACCAACTTACTTTTAATAGAAAATGTCCAAAAAATACACGAGGAAATATAAATATTATCCATTTTTGTTTCACACAAAATTCCATTGAGTCGCGTCGACGACGGTTACTGATTTTTTAATCATCCGTGATTTATTCTCATCCATGTACTCGCAGTTGGGTCTAGCCATTAGTGTGTATAATTGTATTACTTTTAAATAAATTCTTATTCAATCAAATGTTTTTTTACATTAATAATCCTCGATCGTTTTGGGATCATAAATTTGAATGCACGATACGTGTGATTCGTTGCATTATATTGTGTGTATTGATTACGTTATAGTTGCTGTTACGTTGCCGATTAAGTAATTAGTTTAAGGATAAATACAGCGTCCTGTGTTTAGCCTAATGAGAAATCGTGTTTTATTTTGATATATTACGTTACTCATCTCGTTTATAAATTAGTTATTCCCCGAGGCGTTATAAGACGGTCACAAAGCATCAAGACATTATTGAAAAAAATGGCGCATCGGAAAAATTTTACTGCAGACCTTTTCGTCCGTCGTTCCAGATTTATTTTTATAGAAATAATCTTGGCGCCGAGCCAAATAACTACGCCCTATATAGAAATTTCCTTTTGACGAATCTGTAATATACGAAACAGGGCCAGGGTTCTACGAATATTCAATTATTCCATTTTTGGCTAACTTGTATATGAAATATAAATACACATTTATTACGGTACTCATGGAGCCATTTTTTCCGACGTTCTGGAGCGATTCGATTTGTTATCGACGACGATGCGGCCGGAAAAACTGCATCGGTCGAAAGAAGGTCAAGACCTTGCCCTCGACATGATGATATTGACATCGGTAGTCAAAACGTCGGGGTATGAGATGGAGAGAAAAGGCTCAACAATGTTCATTTTTATTCCGTGTTTATCTATCAGTAGCTCGCAGAAATTAAACAAAATAGCGGGCTTATATGATCTGTCCCTATCCACTTAACTACTTCATTTCGTTTATGGGATATTGGCGATCGATGCACGTGCTTAGTGTTAGCTCACCTTCGTCTATGTAATTAAACAAAATATTTGGCTTTAATACACCAAACGAATTAATATCTTTGTCCATTAATGTTTCCAAGGGTTCTATGCAATTAGTATATTTATATATTTAAAACACCTGTGCAAGTAGGCGTTTTCATAATGTACTCATCGATGACGACGATTATATAACAGCTATGTATTAACTAACTACTGCTTTAGTGGGTACCGGTCGATTTCACTTTGAGCGATCGGTTCCTGTTGTATCTGCTGTGGTGTATTTATTATATCGTTATTGAGAATAGAATGCCTACATCACCTCTGCGACCTCTGGTCTTAAAAGTCGTTTCTGAACCCATCGATTTCTATGTGTATTTGTATTTGTAAACGAAAGTGTGAAAATATATTAGACAATTACTCATCGTTGGCCTGAATTTATGATAGCTAATATTATTATATTACAGCTGAATAAATTCATTTCATCGGTTTATCAGTATATTATGAATTACCTAAATAGATAATAATATGTATTTTAAATTTGACACATAGATAGGAATCTGGAACAATTTGCGAACTTCGATCGACTTCGCAGAATTGGCTCCAAAGCATTTTTATGTAAATATGTAAAAGCTTATGTTTTTCTTAAATATATACTATTTGTAAATAGTGTATGATATTTTTGAAAACATTCGTCTACGTTCTTTCAAAATTTCGTGTGTTTGGAATTTACTCGATTGTATATATTATATATCACCTCGCGTGGAAGAACTAATTACCTCCTTTCAATAGTGTTAATTGGATTTGTTACGTAGTAAAGTTTTGATATTTACTGATTTTTGATTAAAAACGAGTTTACCTCGAATACAACGAATTTGTAAAAACGTGCACATTTCTCGTCCATAACAATAAATTGATTAGACTAACAAGTTATGCAACTCTAGCTTAGGTCGTTATCCTCTAGTTTTGTAATTCGGCGATTTTTTTTTCTACGTTAAATATTTTAATTATAAAATTATAAACCATAAGTTACATTGCCATATAAGTTATACAGCAATTATAATACTCTCTTACATAAACGTTCAATGCTTAATTTATTTACGTGACGTGAACATTCTCTTATCTAATTAATTTTATAAGGGTATCATCATAATTACAAATGTGACTAGAAAGTATTCGTAGTATTTTAACATATTTAAATAAAAAAAATCATATTCCCTTTAACTCACCGATGAGTCACTTGTTGATTATTTGTTTTGAGATTTTTTTTTAAAACAAGTTAATTAATTATATACATTTTTTTAATAACTTGCACTATCTTTATTTATCAGTAAACCAAGTATTTTATATTTATTTTCAGAAAGAGATACTGATAAGAAATAACAAGTGACTTACTAATTAGTCGCTGGCGTTTAAAGGGTTAAAATGTCTCTTTCCTCTGATCCATTTAATTAGCGGTGAACCACTACATCTATAGTTTCTCGAAAATATTCACATTCGGCTCATTACAGTACATTGCTTCCAAGTTAATGATGAATATTGTAATAACTATTATTATTATGTATACTAAATGACACGTAAATGTGTAATAATTTATTACGTAGTACACGTAACCCCCAATAAATAATTCACGTGTACAGAACATGTGCACGTTTAATCGTATTTTTAGTAATGCGTAGGTAATTTACTTACATAAAAATTCACGTTGTCCATATCCAAAAATTTCACTTCACACTTTCTATTTTCTATTAACTTCTGATCAAAAAAATATTGAAATATCTCCATGAGTCGAAAATATAATTCAATTCGTCACCGTGTGTATGTTTTATGTATAAAACGCGTTTGACAATCAGGCAAAGCTCGTCGGGTGAAATATTTATGGGAAAAGTCTTTCGAGGGAAATATATATATGTGGGTCAAGGACCTGTTTTTGCGAAGCTGTCAAAAAGCACAAAAGATAAAGTAAATGGGTCGTCTAAATACGCTTTTGTTATATTGCTGAAACGTATAATATGCACGTGAATAATTAAAAAATACGTGTTATTTTTATAATATAATTTAATAGCTTTGCACGCCTCTAACAATAAACGAATATTTTTATATGGTAATTATAAATTACCAGATTGATAATTTCACATTAAAATATATATTAATGTGTTTTTAACATTTAGAGGTCCAAAGGCATGTATGTCATGCCCGATATATAATTTATTTATTTTTTAAGCCATTTTGAATGATTTGATAATAAAATTTCCAGTATGTATTTTAACTCATTAGTTACTCGGAGATACTTCTATCAATATATTATGGTAAAAAGTATTAGTAATTCCTGACCATTTTACACGGAATTGTTAAATTACTAAAATTCGTCGTAAAATATGTTAATCCATCGATGCATTTTAGAAAATGTTAATAGCCGTTCAAAACCAAGACGTGTAAATTGTTTTCCGTGGTTTTTAATCTAAAAAGTTTTGTTTTTAGTGTTACGTACATATTTTCTTTAAATAAATGACTTGCTGTTTAATTCAACTAATATATTTTGAGTGCATTAAATTCCGAATCATGAAAAAATGTTGATGAATTGATTGTGATATATTTATTATTTTGTGCCATATTATTCAACTCTCAGGAGGAAACAGAAGTATAAAAGTATAGACAGACGTCGCATCTCGCATATTGCTTTATAGTTAGTCTGCACTTTGATTTAATAATATATTAAAAATAAAATATATTAAAAAAATAAAAAAAATAAAATATATTAAAAAAATAAAAAAAATATCCTTACAGATATAACTACGGACTTCTGATATGAGAGCATTGGTTAAACTATATTCAAACCGAATTTTGGTCAATAGGAGGGCGCAAAAACAATTATCACTTCTCAGAAGTCAAAAATTTACGTCAAAAGCAATAAAATCGGGTCGGCGCCGTCGCAATGGAAACGCTCGGTAACAAGCGTTCTCACAGCGACGGCGACAGCACAATTTTATTGCTTTTAACGTGGATTTTTGCCTTCTGAGAAGTGATTTTGCGATCTCTTGTTGGTCAAAATCGTTTTAGATATGCTACATTCCAACCTCATTTATTGTAATTCGTAAAATTACTATGTAACATCTTAATGTGTACGCTATATAACCGAGCATTTCCACTGCGACGGCACGATTTTATTGCTTTTGACGTGGATTTTTGACTTCTGAGAAGGGATACTTGTTTTTTGCGCTCTCCTATTGGGCAAAATTCGGTTTAGATATGATTCATTCGATTCTCACTTAATATTGCTATAAAAAGTCTTAATATGAACGCTAGGTAACTGAGCGTTTCCATTGCAACGGCACTAAATAATAGTTAAAATGTCTAATTTTTGTGATTAAATCAATTGGACCATAGTGGATTCAATACGAAAAGATAAAGAATAACAAAAATATATTGAGTCACGTAACTTAATAAGTATTGAAGTTAATATGAAAGTAATTACATCAACATATTTTTGATGCAGAGTATCTATGTAAAATTACACGAAGATTTTAGCTGTATTAAAGTTTTTTTACTATTAAAATTCACTTTTTTGTGATCATTATTATTGTTGTGATGTAGTTATTTTGTGCTTATATATGAATTTTTTGCTAGCGTGCTAAGTCAAGTGTGACAAGTATCTAATTGTAAAATTTAAAACTAGTATTAGAAACTCTAAATTGCATTAATCATAATCTTATTTATACAATTTTGTTTTAACCTTGCACACCTTTTTGGTAAAACTGAATATTTTAAATAGTTAAACTCACGGTTAATTTTCATAAATAAAAAAGTAATATTTCTGAAAAATACTCGCTATAAAAATAAAGTAGGTGAAAGTAATACATAAAATATTTTGCGACCTAATTAGTGAAGAAGTATTGCAATAAAACAATAAAACTGAAAGGCGAAAATATAAGTCAATTTTTTTTGTTTATACTTTCTATTAGAATAATAATCGTGTACGTTTAAAAAAATGTTTTTTAATATACAACTTATCAACTTTTATCTTAGCATTTGAATCATAAGCACTCGTTTTTTACAATCGAATTTTGCGATATGTGACGCTAGAAAAGAACTATTAAAACACAGTATAACCTGTTTTTGGGTCACTAAGACCACAATAATTTATTCGCGAAACAAACCTCAACTTTTTTAAACCCGTTTCCATCAATCAAAACAAAGCCAAATTTCCCTTTTATTTGATATTTTTATTAAATATTATGGCATATATGAATAGAGGCGACACGTGTAACAACACATTGTATATAATGTATTATGCACACGTGTTGTATTTGCGATACAAGTTGAATCGAATTTATCCCAAGTTATTGCGCATCAAACGCTAAAACGAGGCAAAGAAACATACAAATCTTTTACGGAGTTTTCCTCCCTATGAAATAAATTCCGAAGGTTCTCAAGGTGACCTATTATATTCGCCTCGTGTATTCGACCTTAGAACAGAAAATATGAATTTTATTATTGAGATTTGAGCCAAGATTGTGAATATTTTAACTGAATTCATTAAGTATTGTAATCTACAAGAATATCGTCTTAGCAATTAATTATTCAAGGCCAATAAAAACATTTTTTAATAAAATAAAATATGATGCTTAGCACATTAATCAAAGTATCATTAAATATGTTATCTTATCTAAAGACATCTGAAATGTCATGAATTTTTGGCTTAATTTTACCGCTTAAAACTCAACCGTTTTCTGATTCGTAGAGACGTACAAAAGTCACTCCGACCTACAAAAAGAGTGATAAATCGTGTATCGATTACTGGTTGCTGTTTCTTCAGCAACCGCTGATGTTTAATATAATAGTGGACCAACAACGAGGTTTTCGTCCGCATCGTTCCACAGTGCCTTTCGAAGACAGTGACAAAATCCCTCGATTCTAAAATCCAGGTCGATGTAGTCTAAACCCAGTTTCGACAAAATCTGTCTTAAGCTTCTTTTTCGGAAGTTACGCAAGTTAAGTCACTAAAGTTGCTGCTGTTAGTATATGAGCTATGCTAATCGTCGCTCCGATAATTATTTCATTCATTCCATAGTACTGCAGTGATCCAGTCTAGGTCAGCTGCTCTTTTTGATCTTTATAAACGACATACAAGCAGCAATTAATAACTCTGAATTTGTATGCTGATGACACGAAAGAGCTTCAAAATATTAGCACACATTCAGTCGATCGACAATATCATATTTTCCAACTACCATTGTTTGGAGGAATTCTCTTGCTGCTTAGGTGTTTTAAGCAAAAATGTAATACTTCTATCGATAACTTGACTTTTCAGCAGGGATAGAGATTTTGCATGCACAATGGCAAAGTTTGCGATAAGGCGTCGAGGATACTCGGTTTTGTCATGCGGAGCGCGTGTCACTTTATCAATTTATTAGCGATTCGCATACTGTACGATACGTTACTTCGTAGCGTCCACTAATATTACTCCATTGTCTAAAATTCTAGCGTAGCATAGTACCACTTATTGTTGGAGAGGATTAATCAGATATTTCTATATTATGAAGTACGGTCCGTATCCGTATTTGTTAGAAGCGTTGAGATACAATAAATTGAATTTTCGTCTTAGCGTATTTTCAATTAAAGTTACTAAGGGGTGTTGTTAACAAATAACGAGCTTTAAATGGTCGCGATTGCGTCCCTTATTCTGAACGTCACGACCAAGACGCTAGTGCTTGAAAACTCTCTTTTTAACACAAATATGTTTTAAGCGATAGATATGAAGAGCTGGAATAATTATGTGGGATAATGCTCATTAAATATTAGAAGTGCGTCACTTATTTAAAAAAAAAATATTTAGTATAATTATATTATATGACCGTTAAAGGGTGTGTATGTATACGTATGTTTGAGCTAATGGATAGTTAAATATTAAATATAACTTTTTTGTATACTGGCTATCATGACGCATTGGGAAAACCTGTGAAGTCACGATGATTAGATTTATAATAAAATAATAATAATAAATTTTCACTATTATTATTATGTATAAAATACTAATGCCTTTAATAAACTTTTGATAGCTTATAATTTATAGTACAATTTAAATATAAATTAATTGCTTCGTAAAACGAATTGTTTGTACATTACCGCTGAATAGATTAGCGAGCATTGGTCAGAACAGGGACTACCCCATGAATAACTCTTTGGAAAGAATCCTTTTCCGAAGAAAAATTCTCAAGATTTACCTTACATACGTAAATGCACAAACAATTCGTTTTATTGAACAAAATATTTATTTAAATGCACATATTCTCTGTTAAATCGCACCATATAGTATATACGTACAACATGAATTAACGATATCATTAATATATGTATACGAGAATTACACGTGATAATTGTATTTTATAATAATGACGCAATCTAGTAATAAGCATAATCCTACCTCGTAATTAATGAGTAAATTTATTTCTAAATATTAATGAATTCCTACTGTGTACGTAAGTACCAAACCAGAAAGGTTATTTTGTGTATTGTCAAATTAAACTTATTTCATTTGAACACAAAGGTCAAGTTAATTGTCAACAGTTAGCAATTTTAAACAAAGTTTTCCAAAGAGACCCTAATCGCTACTTTTATCGCCCCTCGAGTCTTATTGTGTATCTAACGAAATTTATTTGATGTATACCGTTGAAAATGTTTAGTATCTGTTTAAAAATCAACGGAAGCTATGAAGTTAAGTAATAGTTTTTTATTCATAGCCAATCGTGCGAATAAATATGGTAGTAAAGAAGATCTTTACTTTTTTGTTGTAATGATTTGTTTTGATCGATTATAGAGAAAACAATATCGTTGTGGTTAATTTGAGTGAAGAGTGAAGACATTCCAAATTTAGCGAAACAGTTTATTAGCTACGATTAAATGCTCTTTTTATGACAATTAGTCTTATAGCGTGAAATTTGTAGAAAAATTACAGCATGTCTATTGAAAATTGAAAAATACGTAAGAAGCTAATCGATTTATATCAATTATTTTCAAAAAATCGATGTGATTTTATAAAATTGCTTAATGACGTTTAAAAATAATTTCCAATACGATTTGGTTGTTACATTTTCAAATTAGAGATCATTCACACGCCAAATATGTAGCTATAATATACTTTTGAATTTTACACATTGTTGTAATATTGTGAGAATCTTAAAATATTTAATAAATTAAAACATAAGTACCAAATAATGTATGAATAGAATAATACTTTTAGTTGTAATTAGATTTTTCGTATTGTTTTTTTTTTGGGCCGCGGAGAGAAGTTTGATATATGCTGGTTTAAAACATAAAATGTCGATAATGTTGTATATTTTAATAATGTGTCACACGTTATGATAACCTCTATATTATATTATATATTAACACTATAATAGTCGGTATCGCCCACGGTATAATTCTGATAATGTGTAATCCGGGTCACCGATTTTTGTATTACACGTTATAATCTACTTTCATCCCCCGACTGACAGGGACGATGGGATGAGGGAAATCTGAAGCGTCTGCGCAAACGTTTCATACGTAAAACCAACGCCCACTGCCACTATGGTGAAATTAAACCGAGTGAAAACAAATTTCAATCTGCTAAATCACTCAGATTTCCATTCACATTAAAAATAATGTATATTATGGCCTGACGCGAAATCAATCAATCGATTCAAGCGAACGAATATAATGTCGGTCAGTAAGATGTTGCGACAACGAATTTCATGCACATTTTTTTGTTTGTTAATATCGATAAAGGGTCAAGGAGTTGCGATTCGTAATTCGATAATTATAATTCATGAGTTTGTCGACGATTATGTATATTCAAAAAGTTATATTTTAGCGAATTATTAGAGGCGCGTTTGTCCTGTGTTGCCAATGCAGCTCCAGGACGGCCACATAAATCGGCCTCCCACAATACAATGCGATTAAATATTTTGTACATTACAATTTCCACTTAGATCAGAAATTTCAAAGCTTCGAAGGTTCTTGTAAATAGCTTACATTTATATTTTATAATCGACCCATATAGTTACAATAGATGGAATAAACAAATAAATAAAGCAAACCACTGTTAGAAACTTAAAAACTGGGTATTGAGAGACTTGCAAAAAACCGTAAAGAAATCCGTTCAATCGGTTACTGTGGGTCACGATTCTCGTCAATCAAACGACTATTGATCTTTATTTCTATTTTATCGATAAACTTAAATTCTAAATTGATAGGTCGTTCAAATAATTACTAAATAACCATCTGCGTTCTTAGTTGCATGCGTTAGTACTTATATAATATATGATACTTCTATATATGAACAAGACGCGAAATGCATAGTGACTCATTATGTGTTAGTAGGTATATGAAGTATATACGTCAACGTTCTAGGAAATTATAAATAAATTAATTCTTGCCGTCTCAATTGACATGATGACTAAGATAAATAAATTGTTTTTTAATTAATAAATTACGTAACCAAATAATTTATGTTATGTATGGTATCATGCCAAATGGCGATATTTTGACTTTAGGAAGCCATAAAGTACAATTAATAAAACAAAATCAATTTGGAACCAGGCTAATTGCTTTTTAGGGACACATTGTGATCTATACATAACATAGTAAGTGTTGTTGCTTGTTTCATTTTAACTAAATTGCGTTTTTTGGTACAGTAGGCGCATGCGAGTGCTTACATAACTCGTTACACCTAATCCATTATTGGTGTTATTATAACAATTCCATTAGATGCTGCAATCGTTATACAATTGCCGCTCGTTATCTAATTGCCAGTATTCGCTCTACTGTATCGCCATTGTGCGCATTTTGATACAGTTTTACACTTTTCGTGTAATTTACTTATAATGACCCGATGCAAATCGCGATAAGGTCCATTCGACGAGGTGCAAATTAATATCTCGCTTTATATACATTTTTAAATCCCCTTATCACAAAATATACTGTTTTTATCAAGCCGAGAGTCAAGAAAAATATCGTTTTTTTTTACAGAAACAAGCGATCGTTATTACCGCACGGCATACGTCTTCACGTATGACCTACGTCGGGGTCGGCAACATTTCCGCCATCATTTGATTTTTTATGTTTTATTAAAAAACACATTACAGCCATATTATTTAATAAATTCATTAATATCTAAAAGTATAGGAATTTAAATACCCTGACTGTGAAAAGCGGCTGTTTCCTCGTTCTTGATCAAGTCGTCTCGGTCGATCATGGGCCAAGCTTCACTTGGTGAATTTCTTGTGTGTCCAGATATAATTGTATTTTGAATGGAAAGTATTATAGAAAGTATGTAATTTTATTTAATGTAATTTTTCTTAATTTGGGGGTTTAATTAAATACGTTTTTTTATCTATGCATTATATAGGCGATTCTTTAAAACATTTCGTGTGTTTCTTTAACTGAAAAATAGTAAAAATAAGATTTATGTCTTTTGTCTAACGACTCTTATTTAAGCAGCTGGAAATTTGGCAACCATATCACTGAGCTCTTGTAATTTTAGGTAAGTTTCGATTACACGGACTGTTTTTTTAGGTCCATTTTAAAAGTGAATTTACAAGTGGCTCTAATCTGTCAAAATCTTCGATCAGCACGCACATTTATATAATGTCGGCGAGACGAATACACTTGTTCTGCAAGTCGCATATATGTATAGCAATTAGTTTTATTACATTTTATTAATATTATTTCATTAAATGACATGCATTTTTCTGGCCAAATTTAAGGGGTCACTGTTTAGAATCCACGTCAAAAGCAATAAAATCGTACCTTCGCCGTCGCAATGGGAACGCTCAGTTATATAGCGTTCATATTAAATTCAGAATTTATATTAAATGTTATTATTATATTATTAAATAATTTCTGCCGTCGCAGTGGGAACGCTCGTTAATGATATAAAATCGTGTCGGCGCCGTTGCAGTGGGAACGCTCGTTAAATAAACCTGAAAGCTTGAAAACTGCGACTTTTACTAGAATACCTCGTAACCTTCCGTGATGATGGACTCGCAAAACAACATTAAATTGATGGCATTAGTGAACTTCATCGAGAACCATCAATATATAACATTATTAATTAATTTAAATGTTGTTATAGTTTATGAATTTGCGGCTTATCGTTTGTACAATATAAACAACAAAGGACTCAACTTTGTACTTTGCGGTACATCAAATGATACGCCTGCTTTATTTGTTACATACACATATTTTGTTTCAAATGCGCGTCGTTTCAGACCAAATAACGCTACATCAATCATACAGATTTTATTGTCAGTTATCTCCGGTGAGTTCGATATTTTCTCAAAAAGGTTCGAGGCTCATTTCTCCTCTCCGAGCAGCGAGATATTTTAGGATATCTCGCAACCTTTTCGCGTGCCTCGTGTAATGCGAATCGACTAACTAATCACGGGCCGCTGGTTGCCGACTCTTGCTCTACGTGTTGGTGTTGTATCTTTGCTAAATCTCGTTAAAACTCTTTCGACGTTCATTGAGGAAGTGTTTCGGCGTTTGGTTGCCTGGCACCGTCGATAGCTACTCTATCACGGCCTTGTGTACGTAGTCTGGAACAACAACGTGAATATTCACGTAGGCGTGTCTCTTAACAATCCTAAATATATTTATAATAAGACGACTCCTCGCCGTTCGGGTCACCGTCACTAACGGCGGTTTGGACCATATGAATTGAGACGAATTAGAACTAGTATCGTTGTGTTATAATTTGCTCATCATTATCTAACCACATTTTTTATATATTGCAGCAGAAGGAAATGCGCTCGAATGCTAAAATTAATGATTATCAATGAGTTTATCGACCACTGTGTTTATGCTTACTACTCGTTTTGTAGTAACGGAGACTGGGGGAAAATAAACACTGGATTCATCATTGTTAAGGACCGGGAAGACGAATTGATTAGACGAACGATTTGTAAACGAGTAGACGTTGTATTGGCTCTTTATGTTTCATCGCATATTCGGTAGACTATTTGAGTAAAAATATGCCTAAATAGAGATTAAAATGTACAAACAGCAGAAAAAAATCGTGTCTTGAAGCCATCTTCGCCAGCCATCCCTATCATAAAAAAGAGGTCGACAGGCCGCGACGGCCCGATTATTTCTCTGTTACATAACAGAATTACTGGGAACTGCTAGGTACCATTAGACTAACAGTTTTGGCGCGAGCGAGATATTTTATAATATTTTTTAATTCATATGATCGTCCTATATTTTTATTCGGACCGTATACTATTTTTATTTTAACCATTTGATATTTATTCTTACCCCGAATAATATATTTATGACCATTAATTATGTTGATTCTGATTGACTTGTATTTTTATTCTGTCCGTATTCTATTTTTATTTTTAACCATTCTGAATCTGAATAATATAATTATAACTAGACTGAATGAGATTTGATTTTTATTCTGATCCAAAGTTGCTTTAAATTATGATCATTTAATTTGTTGCCATAACATATTTGTAAAGCTCCATACAGTAATTATATAGAAATAAAATATTAATCAAGTAAATAAAAAGATTATGTTAGTACCGAAAATAAGGCTAGATATTCACACCCAATTCCGATTTAGCTTGGCAATGGACCGAGAAGCAGAAGGGAAAGGCAGATAGATGTATTTCATTCATTTTATTCATTATTATTTCTATCGTGCCCCATATCTCTTCCACTAACACTATCACAGTATCTTGGTTTGTGGCTTGTCTTTAAGGTTTTGAAATTATTTTTAACGATTACCAAATTACATTAATAACGCATATATAAATCAAATATATTCAAAGCTGTTATTCGATACATAAAACTGCAATAATTCTGACTATAACGGAACAGTAATTTGATATCACTGCATTTTTATTTATTTATAAAAAATATTTAAAAAATACTGTAAATTGAATACATGCGTTTTTATACATTAATAATGAAACCACATAGTTGTATGGAGCTAATGTTTATTTATATTTTATTCAATTAAATGACTAATGTAGTGATGTAATGCTTTATACAATCATTCAAATTTCATTATTCACCACATGCATAAATATGCATATTAAAATTAATATCAAGTTTTATCACACATTTTTGTATTATAAAATGTTTAATTGTGTTGTATAATATACTAGGGTAAACTAGTTTAGATTAGGTGAAAGTAGTATACTGCTATAGTCATCGTGATTTTATCAATAAATCTATATATGTACGTACAATGTAGTCTTTCGCTTTACCGTGTTTGATTTCCCTTATAATCTTGGTTATATTTTAAGCTGATAAGTGACAGAACCACTTGAACAGAACGGTTATCGAGCGACGGTGATGGGCACCTCTATGGTTATCAAACGGTTCGGATACGTAGGTATAATTGGAATTATTAATACCTAACGTTTCTTGTCTAATCATAGAACTGCAAATATAACGTTTTTTCATAAAACTAGTATGCGTATCTTAGCGACCGATAGCGAAATAATTTAGGTTGATGCAATATTTTTGTATGAATTTAATTGGGAACGCGAAAGCCGCGTATCTGATGCAATCTTTTGCTAAATTTAAGACTATGGGTACGAGAATAGCCCACTAGAAAGACTACCAGGCGGTCAATGTACGTCTTATTGTAGAAGTTGAATTTTAGACTTAACGGTCTAGGAAAGTATAATAGATATATTTAATACCATCACAGATGTTTTTTGAAGATTTTAAGCCCAAAATTTTACTCCAATATATACATACGTGAATAAAATAATAATATTTGTTGAAGTGAGACGTAAATAAAATATTGATTGTGTGAGATTATATTGCTTTTGACGTGAATTTTTGACTTCCGAGAAGTGATAATTGTTTTTGCGCTCTCATATTGATCAAAATTCGGTTTGAATATACTTCGGTCAATACTTAAAATATTTATTTTTAATCGCGCTATCACCATCCTAGTATGAATGGTCGATAAATATATTCTATATTATATTTTTATGATGAAACACCAAAAAGCGGACGAAGCAGTTTATTTATTTATTTAAATTAAATTAAGACCACCGTGACCTAACAAGTTATCCCAATGCGTCCCGATGATCGAAAAACAATACATAGTATTATTTAAACAAAATTCATTTAACATTTAATCGACGGGTCATTTTTTGCCGCTTTATTTTCACACAACACAGAGTTCCATCAATAAAATGTACGCTCGTTACCGAGCGTTCCCACTGCGACAACTTCGACACGATTTTATTGCTTTTGGCGTTAATTTTTGCCTAATGAGAAGGAATAATTGCTTTTTGCACCTTTCAATTCGTCAAAATTTGGTTTAGATATGCTTCATTTTATTCTCACTTATTGGAAGTCGTAATGTTGTAATAAAAAGTCTTAATATGAAACTAGATAAATGAGCATTTCCACTGCGACGGCGACGCACGATTTTATTGCTTTTGATATGGATTCTAAATAGGAAAATACTATGAATATTATTGAAATCGAAATATTAATAAAACGACCATCTACTGCCCAACTCTTGCCCCTGTCCCCTTGAAAAAGCTGAAATGGCGTTCGTGCCAGTCATCTACGAATACAGGGTTGAATACTGGATTTCAAACACTAGTTGGACAATTATTGACGAAGAGGGAAGCGGGCTGCTTATCGATTCTTAAGTCTCAGTCAACGGTTGGTGTAGCCATTCTTATGACGAGTTTGGATATTAGAATAGTTATTTCGGATAGTTATTGTCGGATGTTTTCATGAAGTTCACACTCAATTTTTGTCTCGCAAACGTTGCCAAGGATTCCCACTGCAACGGCGCCGACACGATTTCATTACTTTTGACGTAGATTTTTGACTTCTGAGAATGGATAGTTGTTTGGTGAAATTCGGTTTTGATGTGCTTCATACAATCCTCACTCATTGTAAGTTTCAACATTGTTATAAAAAGTCTTAATATGAATCATAGATAACTGAGCACTTCTATTGCGACGGCGACGCTCGATTTTATTGCTTTTGACTTGGATTCTAAATAAGGAAATACTATAAATATTAAAATTCAAATATTAAAAAAACGGCCACTGACTGGGCAACTTCCCCCGCCCATTGGAAAAAGACCAGAGTTGACGGGAAGAGGGAAGCGGCTGCTTTTTCGATTTTCCAAGTCTCCGTCGGTGGTCGGCGTTATCATACTTATGGTGATTCGGATGAACTCTATAGTGCCTCAAGTTGGGAGTAAATTATTGTCAAATGAAATCAGCCTGCATTACATTTGATGCACTAACTATTTTTTGCGTCATTTAAATTGCAGTGATGTCACATTGCGCTCGCCTAACCGCTTCTAAGTGAAATTAGCCTAGTGAGAATTTTTTATCACCATGCATCCGAGAGGAAGCGCACGCCCAATTTCCGTTTCACAAACGCTGCTCTTTCTTCAGAATTAATTTCCTTTCGTGCCAAAACGGTCATATTCGAGTTTCCAAGAAAACTGTTTTCAGCCACGGGGTGGCAGCACGTAAACCATTGCGTAGTCTGAATTTCGCAAATTGGCCTTGGCCCCCGGCGCGTTTTGTGTAATTCAGACAGCCTAGTCTTACGCTTCACATTCGTTATCTCCCGTCGTGCGAATTGGCTTATTTTGTAGGACTCGCAAGAGTAACTGTGTGGCCGTGCCCGCAAAATGCTTTACAGCACCATAACCGACGACGCTGCATTGCGGTCACATCAATCTGACCAATTTCACCTGCCTGAATCTTTGATGGGACACGTGCTCGGTGGTTGATGAGCCTTGGCCGAGACCGTTTCGAGACAATAGTTCTTTTTTCATATTCATAAGGCGTCTCTAACGATTCTCATAATAGGTGGTATTTTATTCAGACGATGAGTTCAACGAAGGTGATATTCATGGAAGGGACCTGATTTAAAATCAGCATTATAATAAATTTGAAGTGTATTCGCGCGTTTCAATTGTGCAATTGCAAGTGTTTTACGGTCTAGAGGTGTTGCAAAAAGTCACGTCCTTACCACACGCCGACAAAAATGGGTGTAATTGAATGAACGGTTTCCATTATGAATTTTAACTGTTGAAAAAAGTGCTTCTAGAATATCTTAAATTTGGTTCTATATTCATAATAGTTGTCTATTTTGTAATTTTATAAAATGTGCATGAAGGTTTGTAGACTTCTCTGGAACATCTCTTCTGTACACTATATTTTTTTCAAGAGTCAGTGAAGAAATAAAAATACACTTGATCGTTGGGAACAGGGCTCAATTAAATCAATAACCATAGTGAAAGCGGCAATAAAGTAAGTCTCGACAATCGGCACATCCCTCACGGCGGTTGACCAATTACAGGTCGGAAATTTAAGAATACATGTTGAACGAAGTGATTGTGCACTGACTCTTAAAAATAAATAGACTTAAGTTTATTTTAGATTGCAAACAATGTGGGTTAGTTAATATTTAGTTTTTTTTTTTTGCCGAATAGACATTATTTCAAATGATGAAACTACTTTTAGTGGCAACAATTGTTGGTAATTGTTGGTAAGTGTTGCATATATATCTTTCTCTAGCTATTATTTAAGCTCTGAAACAATTTTTATTGAACGCTTATCATCAAACATTCTGTTTGATAGATTATTTATGAATTCTGTCCCTTTAATTTGCCATAACATCTATTTTTTATTGATAAAGCTATTAGGTACTTATTTTTCAGAATTAATCATTATGCTACTTTATTTATTATTGAGCCGTTATATAATTCTTGAGGAACGAAAACTCTTCACAAATATTAGGAACGCAAGCGCTGGTAATGACACCCAACAATTAATTTATTAGGTATACGCGTGGATGTAGCTGTAGAGATTCATATTTCAGCATACTTTCGTGTGAAATAAGTATAGATAGTATTTTTATTATTTGGTATCAATTTGCGGAAACTGCGCAGTATGTAACTTCACAAGGCGCACATTGCCCTCGAGCTCTTTATAATACAAACAAAACATAAACTAGTTTTCGCAAATTTCTGATTAAATATATGTATATACACATATCAACGCAAATTATCGGCAAACTTTTCTACTCTGAATTAGTTTTGATTAACAGTGTTTTATTACTACTATAATATATTATTTTATTCTTGAATATGAACCTTAAACCTTCATAGATATAGGGAAGGAAACTAATATTTGCTATCGATATTATCGTTATCGCTAAAAGATAAATGTATAAGTTTACATTAGATAAAATATCATCTATGCTAGTTGTACCGCCATAAAATTTTATTTCTTGATAACTATAATATGTCGTGATATTTTTATTAAAAATTTAGCACATTTACGCGATAACCTCTAACCTCGTTTTGTAGATATACGCTAAAACACGTCTCATCGTGTATGTAGCTTTAATTGTTTAAACTTCTCCGTTCAAATTATAATATAATACTATCTCATACCATCGACTCTCAATTTCTCTCCAATTTATATTACTATGTATTATTCGATTTCGTTTTTGTTTTATTTTTTTTTATTTACCATTTCGCCTCGAGTAACACGATAATAACAGAGGCGGATTCGTGTACGATATTGAGACTTTTTTTATTCAAGAGAAAACTCGATTAAGTTTGATACAAATTTAATGTAGTGCTCGACAACGGATGGGAGCTAAAAGTTAACGCTGAAATAATTATTTAATCTATGTTTTTTTTGCTATAGATGTTTTGCCTTTGGTGAAAATATTGTACTTGAGTTAAATTATGGCTATTAATCAATAATTTATTTAGGCATAGATATATTATAGCAATTAATATAATATAAAAAGTAGAGTAAGGTGAAAACAACGCTTTAAAGTTATAAAAAACATATTTTTTCCAAAACATTTTCACAACGAGAGATAGCAAAGGAATAAAAGAAATTTGAATTTGAAAAATAATTTTGTAAATTGTGCTATGTTCATAGAGAGGGGGCATTTTAGTTATGCCTATTATAAATGCAACTATATTCTTTTCAGGATTCTAGAGTGCAATTAAAAAAAACGGATGCAATTTTGTTTTGAGCAAGGTCTTAAAGAAAAGCTATGTAAAAAATAATTGGAACGCCTAGTTGTTTATAGTTATAATATTAACAAATATACAGAAAAACATACATTAATTTTGTATACATATACTATTTTTTTATCAATTGTCTTTTGTAAGTTAGTCAGAAGCATTAATGTAGTAGTTTTATAATAAACTGTTCCCTAATTGTACTTTTAGGAAAAAATCTTAGATAAGAATTTATTTGAGAAATTCGCTAAAAACGCAATGTATTAAAACATAATATATAATTTTTGTGTTAGAATTTATATTACTTGGTCCACCAGAATAAATATTGAATGGTTAGAATTTATATTAAGTAGTAAGAATTATGATTTTTTCAATCAGTATTCATTAAAAATAGCCAAAATTGATATTATTGGATCTGTATTTTAACGTCAAGGTCAGGTTTATATTGACAGATGGTCAGCATAATAATACATGGTCATTATCAAGGTGTTTTAGGGCCAACTTGTTTGGTTGGGCTCGCAATATTGTAAAATTTCAACATAATAAGCCAAGCGTGCACTTCTCCGCCGCTCTGTCGTTATTCCCGCTACGTTCATCGCATCCTACATACAATTAAATAGATTCGCTGAGAGATATTCATGGGGTGCTCAATGTTCTTACGAACGCTCGCTCGCTCGCTCGCACCTAACCTGTCCAACAGTTATGGCGTGTGCGAGATATTTTATAAGATATTTATAAAATAAACAATTTGTTGCCCATTTATATTTATAAATATTATTATATATTTTTTAATTCACGTAATTGTCCTATATTTTAATTCTGATAGTCCTATATTTTTATTCTGACCGTATGCAATTTTTATTCTAACAATTTAATATTTATTCTGACCATTAATAATATAATTATGACCAGACTTTTGATAATATTCTGGCAGAGATTTGTTTATTTAAATTCTGACTATTTAATTTGTTGCCATTTTTTAAGTATCATTATTGTCAAACACGCGTACCATCAGAGATGTCATTTCAGATTTTTCTAGGGAGGGGCAGGTTACGATAAAATATTTAATAATAAAAATAATAATATTACAACTTACCATATCACATCACGCATATTGCTCAATAGTTGATCTGCACTTCGATTTGAAAATATTTTAAACATATGATAGCTATCCTAACCGATATTACAACGGACTTCTAATGTGAGATGATTGGTTAAAGTATATTCAAAACGAATTTCGGTCAATAGGAGAGCTCAAAAAACAATCATCCCTTCTCAGAAGTCAAAAATCCACGTCAAAAGTTCGTTACCGAGCGTTCCCACTGCGACGGCGCCGACACAATTTTATTGCTTTTGACGTGAATTTTTGGCTTCTGAGAAGTGATAATTGTTTTTGCACCCTCCTATTGACCGAAATTCGTTTTGAATATACTTTAACCAATCATCTCACATTAGAAGTCCGTTGAAATATCGGTTAGGATAGCTATCATATGTTTAAAATATTTTCAAATCGAAGTGCAGATCAACTATTGAGCAATATGCGTGATGTGTCTGTACTTATTTCGCATATTTTTCCTTAGAAATGATTCGGTTTAGTTTATATTTTGGACCTAATGAAAATTCTAAAACTATAATTACTCTTAAAATTTTCATTACGTTTGGGTTTGAACAGCAAATGGATGTTTCGCAACCGTAAAATTGCGTTTCATTGCCATTTTAATGTAGCATATAATCTCACTAGCACCAGTTAAATTATATTTTCGCTAGTAGTAATATATATCTTTAGTGAAAATATGACTTTATAAATCGCATGTAAATTAATAATGATAAGTATGTATATGTATATTACTACGTGAATTGAAATCATATCATTTTGCTAGTACATGCCAGATAAATTATATTTTCACTGGTAAAAATATATATCTACTAGTGAAAATGTATTACAATATGATTTCACTGAAATGTCACATTTTTTATAATATTTTCGCGATAGATTTGATAGATTTTATCTTAGGGAAAACCCTGGAATTTCTGGTTTAGAATCAGGGATGTCATTTCAGCTTTTTCCAGGGGGAGCAAAAGTTTTATAGTCAATGGTCGTTTTTTTAATATTTTAATTTCATTGAAAGACATACAAGTTTCTGGCCAAATTCAGGGGGGGGGAATGCCCCCAGCTGCCCCTTCAAATGACGTCCCTGCGTACCGTTTTGATCTAAGTATTCGGTCAGCGTTTACTATGTGAATTTGACATGCATGCTGTAAATAGTTGATTATAGATTCCAGTATACATTATTAAACATATCAATCACTTAAACTATACATGTAGGCTGTGTGCTTTTACAAGCCATTAGTACAAGTGTAATATGTCATTTATAACGAGTAGTTCGTGTCTGCCGACCAGGAAAGTGATTCCGCTTTTTTGTATATCACATTTGTCGCTGAATATAATTTATGTTATTTTTGTTGTTTCCTGAAACAATAAACACACTTGTCGATCGCCAATCGCCATTACTATTTTTTCGATCGATTGACTTTCACTGCAACTAGATATCTAATAACTATAAAAAGAAACGCAGGTAATTTTCGGCATAGTTGATAAATAAAATTGGTAGTGGCGAGCATCTCGGTCAAGGTAGGAGTTTAGATTTGCGTGGTAGTTTTCAAACACAGAATGACATCAATAGACTTTCCCTTTTAATGAAAAAAAAAATACTTTAAAACTAAGAGAAATAAAAAACTAAATCACTTCATGAATATCTCGAGTTAGACACAACTGGTTATAGTTATTATAAATTATGTACATATGTATGATTTGATACCTCTGCTAGCTAGATCTTGTCGCTTGCAATTGCTGGAGCGATTTTTCAACCGTTTGACCTTAATTTTCATTAATTGTTGTCGACAATTTATGTGAACAGCCTTATGTTCAATTGGCAGTTATACAACCTGTGTTATGTAATTTAATTTATGTTAGATTTATAATGTTTAAAGAGAAGCAAATGGTAATAGTTTATAAAAATATAAGAAAAGCTATGCATCAAAAAATATAATAATATAAATTTTGGAAACGGTTGAAAAATTCTGTCACGAATTTTACTGCAATAAAAAAAATCTAATTATTTCAAACTATGCCAAGCGTTAAATACGTACTGGTTAAAACCTAAAATTAATGCATATAAAAAATTAAACGTTCCTAACCTATAAGTGTTAGAAGGAGACAGCTATACACGAATGAAATGTGTTGCTGGAGAAAGATGCTGGAAAACTAACTTATCGATTCTATAATAAGAGTTGCGCTATTGAAGAACGTCGTACAGCGATACCTACGAGGAGAATTTTATTCACATACGTATGTATTGCGGAAGGAAAACTATAGCATTGAAAGGTCACTAGGATCATCAAAAGAAGACAAAGAGGTTCTCCTCAGAGAAGGACGTATTAAATATAGAATACCACAGACCTACTATTTCAAATCTGCGTAGTGTCAACTTAATTGCAGAGTAATAAATTTGACTAATGGTGATATTGGTTTATAACCCTCGAGAAATAAGTAAAAAAATACAAAGCCACTAGTGACAGTGTGCCCATATAAAACTGGTGATTTTTTAACTATTATATTTTAAAACATCTTTCGTTTATTTTTTTTCTTGAACCTTGGGAAGCCAGTCATCTTTCAGTAGTTGCACATATTGATGGGTGCATTGCCTACCAACAACTAAAATAAATACTTTCATAAGTACAACTGGTCGACGCGACTTGAGGGAATCATGTTCTAGTTATGTATATATACGTACATTTTTTTTGTTTTATAAATTTAAAATTTGTTTTCGTCCATCGTGACGCATTGGGGTAACCTGTTAGATCACGATGGTTTTAATTTAATCTAAAAAATAAACAATAATATATCCCAGCATACCTTGTAGGAATTTTATGGGAAATAAAAATGGATAATATATATTTAACCTCGTGTAAAATGAAATAGAACACATACAAATCGTGGTAATGGCCATGATATTGACTTTATTAGAAAGATAATTTTATGTTAGCTCGAATAAAGTCCAATTTTTAGAGCAGCTGGGGTCGTATATCGGAAATAACGCGGCGAATGTTGGCTTCCAAGTCGTCCATCATCTCTAGTTTATCGGCGTAGACTAGTGACGTCACATATCCTCACAAAAAATAATTATTATATCTAAACACATGGTTGTCACGTTGATAATTATGCACATTTGAAGTGCATGGGTGGCATTTAAGACTTTAAAAATTGCATATGTCACCACTGTCGCCGCCCACGTGTCCTACGAAGCATGCAGATAATTGTTCAACCTCGGAAATGGGTGGCGCGTGCTTTCTGCAATCGCGAACATCATCATGCAGCACGTTTCGTTCTCATCCCAAAGCGCTAAACTCGATTTCTTAGCATACGCATAATTTGAATTCAAAATCTGACCCGTAAAAATCAGGAAAGTTTAGCAAAGACTTTCCAGCGGCCACGCGCCGCGGATTCCACTTTCGCCTCTCGCATCTCTGAAATATTTTTGGAGAATATATCGTATTATCTAGCAGTCTTGTTTGTTTAGCTCGATGCTCGTTTATTTGCCTTGTGTACTAGTACGTAAACCACAGACCCACACGTTAAATCAACCAGACGCGAGAATCTGCAAGCATAACTCTATTTATATATAGATTTGCTCTATTAGATCACTCCACGAAAGTCTTACTTCTGGATTTTGATTAGGGCAGAAAAATTTGTTTACTTATTGCTCAAGTTACATCATGCAACTAATCCGATTAAGTGTTAGTACGAGAGTCAGATTTGAAAACTAATGTGTGATGGCTTATTACATTATGATCTAGGTTGTGTCCTGCCTTCTTATTCCTTCCTTCGATACTATACAGCCAATTTTCCTTTACTCTAGGGACGTCATTTCAACTTTTTCCAGGAGGGAGAAGTGCAAAAATTAATTGTTGTACTACTTTTTATTTAGTCGTTGATTTTTCAATGAATACGATCATAGTAGAATTATAATTTATTGTAATCGAAGCATTTTTAAGGTCAACTCGTTAGCTATTTATTTTCACACCACAGAACTTTACATACATGCATATGCACCTTCACGCTCTTGTATCCAAAAAGTGATGTCATATCTTCTAAACTAGTTTGGCCCGCATGATGCCTCAAACATGGTTTTCGACGGTTAAAAATTCGCAACAAGAATATTCAAACATTAGTATAACTAGTGCTGCTAATAGACAGCCGCGGGTTTAATAGTTGATTTCAAAACATAAGACGAAATAGTACTTATCTTATTTCACTATCTATTATATATAGCGAATAATCTCAATGAACCCATGACGTGTATCGGTAGTTCATTACAGTTTGAATCAATCAAGTGATGTAACGCATTCTCTTTAGATGTGGTGAAAATTATTCGCACACTTCGAAACATTCGCTCTGGGCGTAATTTAGTTTTTTGTTATAATGCATTAATTTTAGTTTTTTGCGAGCCGGAATGTTCAGCCGGTTCTATACGTTCATTTTTTTTAAAGTTCATTTGACATTTTCTAGAACAACTTTAAATTATTTGGCTACACAAACATGATGTTAGTATTAATAAGTTGCTTGGCCGTGCTGTGAGAATTTTACGGATGTTTTGTTAGACGCCTGCTATTTTAATCTAACCGATTAATTGCACATCTTTTGGTTGAGCAGCGAAGATTTTAACAATATTTCTGTTATACATAGCTATTTCACTTAAGCTTTCGAGTACACTCAGCCACGCATGGAGACATTTTACTATTTAATTTAAGAAACTGCTTATTTAACGAAGCAGAAAAAATATTCCCAAAACCTGCTATTTTACTTAAAAAAAAATATAGAGATGAATTTAAATATGTAGCGATTTTTTTCTAGCATGCCGATCATTCAGACAACTTGCCCATACTGAACCTATTGATGATTAATGAAACGTATGATTAAAAAAAATAAGCATTTTATGAAATAACCCAAGCATTTCCAATTTAAAGAAAATAAAGAAATATTAAAGGCCTTTTCAAAATCAGCTTAGATGACATCTACTTGTTTGCCTATGTCGAGATTTTCCGTCACGAAATTGGAAAAACAGTAGATTCATTGCTACTGATCTCTTTACACGAAAACCATGTTTCGATATGGTTTGAATCATATTTATAAAAATACTTCGGCTGGTGCTAATAAATTCGACATTTGTTTCCTTTTTTATGTATATGAGTCACTTTTAATTTTTCATACATTAATTAATAATTTATTAAAGATTAACATTTTTAATTTACAGATACACACCGACAAGATTATGGGGCTTCAGTGGACACGTCCAGACCATTTTGCACAGCGTCATCGGCAGGGTCAAGTGTCCATGGCCGATCGGTGGAAGGGTTTATCTGAAACTGTCAGACAAATCCACTCTCACCTATGATTTGTACGAGCCTGTCGGGGGACCCCATGAAGGTATTTAACTTTATTGATATAGCTAGATTAAAAAAATTTGCTCTGATTTGTGCATGGTGTAACTAATGTATTTTTTTTCAGATGATATAACAATTGCCATCTGCCCCGGCATTGGAAACACTTCTGAGAGTGTGTACATAAGAACATTTGTTCATTATTCGCAATACCACGGATACAGATGTGCTGTACTCAATCATATTGGTGCTTTGAATAGTGTTCAAGTTACAGGAAATAGGATTTTCACTTATGGTAAGGATCCATTACAAGTCTAAGATTCCAATGCTCCTTATATATCTTATCAAAATTATCATTTTCCCCATTTTCATATATTTCATCTTAGTACAAAATTGTCTTATTATGTTGATACAATACTATTTTTTGTTACTAATTACATTGTATCCTTCAACACTTGACCATTGAAAATATTTTTTATTGAACATTTGTATCTGCTAGCACATATTATTGTAGAAGCAAGCTCAATGTCTGTTTTATTGTGATATATTATTGAAGCGAATGAAGCACATCTAAATCGAATTTTGACCAATAGGAGAGCGCAAAAAATAATTATCTCTTCTCAAAAGTCAAAAATCCACGTCAAAAGCAATAAAATCGTGCCGTCGCAGTGTGAACGCTCGTTACCGAGTGTTCCCACTGTGATGGCGACGACACGATTTTATTGATTTGGACGTGAATTTTTGACTTCTTCGCTCACTCATATTGACCAAAATTCGATTTGAATATACTTTAACTAATACTCTCATAATAAAAGTCTGTAGTAATATCTGTAAGGATAGCTATATTTATATATTTAAAAAAGTATTTACGGTATACATTCGAAACTATTTTAATATATCTAAGAATTTATGGATTTGAATCAGGGATGTCATTATCATAGCTTTTTCAAGGGAGGGGGGCAAAAGTCGTTTTTTTAATATTTCAATTTCATTAAGATGCATAGTATGTATTTTATGAAATGACATGCATTTTTCTGACAAAATTCAAGAAGGGTTAGGGGCAAATGCTACCTGGCTACCAACTTTCAGGGTTAATTTTTGCAGTGGCAATCCATTTGCATTTAGTGAATTTAATTATTAGACTATCCATTATTTTTCAAATTGAGTATTATGAACATGCCGCAATTGAGTAATTTATTTTATCGATCGATTTGCGCAAATTGTTATTTGTAGATTCTTAGATATTTAAATTGCGTAATATAATATTAAAGTATCTTAATTTTTTTCTTATAAATTTTTCACTCGAATGTTCCATTCGCAATTTTTAGTGAGACAGATACACAATAGTTTAGATTTCGGAAATTTGCTTCTATTTGTGAAACATTGGTTTGATTCTTGGCTAAATGTTTACATAACGTAATAACAGCTACCTATTTTATCGACATTTTAATATTACATATCGATATTATAGTAATATTATAATGTCGATAAAGTAGTAGCTGTTATTATGCCATGTAAACATTTAGCGAAGAATCGAACTAGTGTTTCACAAATTGAAGCAGATTTATTAAATCTAAATTATTCAAAGTATCTGTCCCATTAAAAAATCAAATAAATGTGTTTCTTATGTCTTTTTGTTTATTAATAACACTGTTAATATATTTGGATAAATTACGATACTAGTTCTGTTCTTGTAAATATGAATGTTATTTTTCTTCAGGTCATACCGACGATTTTGGTTCAATGCTCAACAACTTGATGGAAAAATATCCAACTACCAGACTAGTCTTAGTAGGATTCAGTCTCGGCGGTAATCTGATTACCAAATACTTGGGTGAGAAAACCAGGAATCATCCTCCAAATATCATCGGTGGTATATCCATATGTCAGGGATATAATGCAATAGAGTGAGTATTGATTTTTTCTCAATTTCATTTTAATCTTTCATTGTCCAATGTTAAATTAAAATTACACTAATGTAAAAAAAAATGTTTAATTTTATTTTTGTATACTAATTTCAACAATTAATAACGGATTTCTCTATAACTTTGCATATAACAGCCACCTTTGAATTAGACACACGAATGCGATGCTATTGAAAGTTAGTAAATATAAAATGGAATAATGGATGTTTATATTGTAAAATTCATTTTCATTAATTTCTATGTGTCACATTTATGCATTATATAATATCACAGAACGAGTTGTTTAAATTTTTAATTCACTTTTAGCGCTATCAAGTATCTGTTGAACTGGCAAAACTTCAGAAGAGTCTATCTGTATGCGATGACGGACAATTATAGGAATATAATAACGCGTCACAAGCACATGCTGCTGTCGGAAGAGCTACGAAAGAATCACCAATTGAGCGAACAGAGCATCGTGTCAGCGGCCACGTTGCCAGACCTCGATGAAGCTTATACGAGGTATGCTCCATTTAACTAGAGCGTTCGATTGTCAGCACTGTCGTTCTTATTTAAAAAATAATATTACATCCCAATGATCTTGATGGCATATATTAAATAGAAGAGAAAATCCCATGCCTTATTTACTTTTTGTTTTAAATTTTTAAATAAAATATTTTGAGTGGACCAAAAATATGTAAAAATTGTGGCATATGTTCAACAAAAAAGCGATGCTCAAGAGTTCACATAGTTTTGAATCGGTTGCAAGTCAAAGATGGTTCTTTGAAGAGATTTGTGTATGTCGTATTGTTAACAGTCCCTCATTTTAAAAGAGTAGTGTATTTTTTTTGTAACAATTTTTCCTAGGAAGCAATCACCTTCTGCTATATCGTTCTTTTAATTGTGAAGTCAGTTAGTGAGGTATTCTTGCATACACAGCATCATAGACGATTATGTTTACATTCAGGGATTTTCCTTTACAATGTCTAAAAATATTACGACTTTATTTTTTCCCTTGAATAGAGATCAAAGTATTTTTCAGTTTGACCATAAATTATATAAAAAAATACTTTGACCCTAATAGCTGTTATAAGCAGAAGATGACTGAAGTTTAAGATGCTATTAAATTTCTTTATAAATATTTTTTTTAATATAAATAAAATACATTTTATATGTAAATTATCAAATTTACAGTTATTATATATTTTTATTTTAACTTTGAGTTGAGTGAAATTTTTGCAAAACTGCCCAGGGCGGTATTTTATTTTTAATCCCCTCCTCCACACTTTTTCTCTATTTAAATAATAAATATTTTAATATTGATAATTCAAATGTTTATGAAAAAAATATTTAAAAAAATCAAAAAATGAATTACTAGTTAATACATATTTTTACTCGTTGAAATTATGGTGTTTTATATTTTATATAAACTTTCATAATGCTAATAATATTACACAAACTATAAAAACATATGTTTTCTCTGATGTACCACTGCAGTATCTATAGCGCATGTACCCTTTTTTATTTTGAAATTTATCTTATTATCTTGACTCGCCTTGTAATTGCCGAAATTCCACAAATTACTCATATTTTCAAGTTAATATTATGCAGCTGTGTACTTTTTTAATGGCTGGTATTAAGTTTTCTACTTATTGTATTTAAAATAAAGCTCTATTATTTTTGAAATTGAAATAAATAGCGTTAATAGCCATTCAAACTGTATTTTTATACATTATCAAGCGAGTAACTCATACTCCGTTTCTAATCAGGGTTCGTCAACTTTTTTTATGCTATATGTATATATTTTGCATTCTCGTAATATCCGATATTTTATATCCTATTTTTTTTTATATTTTATATCCTCACGATATTTGGTATACAAAATTTTATACGAAATATTTAGTATCAAAATATTTTTTAAATGTACTTAAAGTGTCCTGGCTCAAAAATAAGTACCAGGGCGATGCCAATTTAATGGACTGTATTTGGAATTATTTTTGTTTAACTTTGATTCATAATATAACAATTATTTATTTGTAGGAAAATCTTTAACTTCATGTCAGTGAATGACCTTTATTATTGGAGTTCGAGTATCAACTATTTGGAGAATATCAATACGCCAATGGTTTTCATCAATGCGAAAGATGATCCATTGGTACCTGATCCGCTGCTTGTTCCGATCAGAGAAATTGCAGGTAATTATATTTTTAAGCTATGTTTACCTATGTATAATTTATTTTTTCTGTCACTGACAATTTAAGTGATTTACTTTCATGCAATCTCAAAATTTCTCTATTTTTATTTTAGCTTCCAATGACAAGATGGCTTATATCGAATTAGCCCACGGCGGTCATTTAGGCTTTTACGAGGGTGGAGTCATATATCCCAATCCCGTCACATGGCTAGACAAGGCCATTGTCGCAATAACCGGAGGACTAGTGCTCTCTCATCAAAAGTTCAACATTCCACGCTCGGACGAGTGCAATCTCAAATCGATGCTGCTGGACGACGACTACCGCGAAGAAGACAAGCGGGGCTACACCAAGTGCAACTCAAAGACGTTGTCCATTTGAGGGTTAGCCCGTCAGTTGTATTTGAACGTGCTAAAGTGAGAGACATTTCTAACAAGTGCTGGACGTTTTTTGGAAATGTATATAGATACACACATATATATTTTCTGAAAATATATTGTCTCGAGCTGTAAGTTATTGATTATATTACAGGAATGTACATAGTGCGTTAGTGATGATTCAGTTTTAAAAACAGTATTATTTATTATTATATGTATATATCGAGGCAATCTCGAAACAGTTTTTTGTGTAAAATGTTGATTATTTATTATGATCATTCCTTTACGTTTTTTTTGTGTACGATAGAAATTTTTATTTGTTGAAGCGTGTGGTCAATTTTTTTTACGTGTGCGCAAAAACGAAGCTGTAAGCCGTTTGTTATTGCGAATAATTGCCAAAGCTTTGAGTGTCTTTGTAGGTGAAACCGCTTTGGTGTTGATAGTAAAAATATATGTAGGATTATATGACGCCTTGTAATTTGTATGATTGACACAGCCAAGAATGTCTCGTTATGAATGATGAAAGACTTAGGCCCCACTTCTCGGTCCAGTGTCATCCCGGCTGTACTTGTTTCCTGAAACATTTTTAGAAATGCTAACACGTTACTTTCACAATAGTCTTATGGACGATTTCTGGAGCGATTTTCAACATTTTTGATTTTCTACAACTGCAAGGGAACTCACACACATTCTTCGGTACCTAACTGTTTCCACTGCTGTTGGAAACAGTTATCTAACCAAAGTCCGTAAAAATATTATTCCAATGTAATACTTTCCAAATTAAGTTTAATATTTTAATATTTAGTATCGTCTTATGCTTTGGATCATATATAAAAATATAATGCCCGATCTTAATCAAATTTTAAATAGTTACTCTTTAGTTACTCATGATATAACCATCCCACGTCCCACTGCCGATATGAATTTGTACTCTATCGAATTACATCTGTTCTACTGTTTTAGTTGCACTCTAGAATCTTGAGAAAAATGTCGGTACAAACTTAACATATATTAAGCGTGTTTAAAAATCGAAATTATTAATGACCCAATGTTTATTGGTTTGCAAAATAATTATTACAAAGTTTAAAAAAAAAACTCTTTTACATTAAAAGAGGTTATATTTGTCTACTCTTTCTGAAGAACCGCCTTCTGTTCTATGTATATAAATATAACAATAAGGGTTTTTACGAACTACGAACGAAGACTCATTGTTGAGCAGAAGAATTAAATTAAAATATTCGTGAATAATCACATAATAGTTCACGTCTGCAGAAATCGTTTATTCAAAAGTACTCTAAGATTATGTGAAAGTATTAGTTCAGCTTTTTATACAAAAATTAAACATTGAAGATATACCGAGCTGTTGGATGATTTATTATAATGATGCCTTGTAATTTCTATATAAGGTGAAGTATGATTGACACGGTCGAGGATCCAGTTTTAATCTAATATGAATGTGCCGAGTGAAAGATTCAAAACCTACATATAATATATTAATATAAAATTATTAGTGGAACGGCTCATTTTGAGCGGAACTGCAGCACTCCCGAGTAGATTAAAACTTAAGGGGTGCTGCATTTCTGCATTGTTTATATTTATAAATGATCAACCGAGCCTGATTATTAGTAAAAAAAAATAGGTCTGATATAATAAACTTGTATGAAAAAAATCTACCGATGTACATAGATCATTGTTGATTCATTCTTATGAAAATTGTAATCTTATTGAATTATTAGTAAATAAATGTATGATATATTAAAAACAAAATACAATTTAGCTAATCGCATTTAATTACGAAAACGACAGTTTTATATCCGATTTCTCTGAAATATACATATCCATATTTCAAGTCATATTATAATATAATTTTTAAACGTAATTTACATTTTAAATATCACACAAATATGTTTAAATACGGTAGAATCGTTGTTCAGTGTTCCTATATTATCAAAGTCAGGTATATTGTTACATATTTTATAGCCACGCCATTACAATGTGAACATATGTTTTTTTTTGACATCCTTTGAAATTACTTACGATGCGTATCAAAACGATTCATCAATGTATGCGTACTTATTGTATAGTTGTTCGAGTGTAATGCGTGAATTTTTTACAGTTCGATTTATAAAATCGAACAGAATTCAAAGCGGAAATTCCACTCTGCGTTTATGTTTAAAATATATATATTAATTTTAGTTGTTTAATAAATTATCAGATTGTAATATATTAATTGTACGGGAAAGACTATGGTGTTTCAGTATTAATAGCTCAATTTTTCTCATGAATAAAGCATGATTTAAAAATATTAATATTATACGAGTATTAACGTGTTTATTTTAGATCAGACGGAGTGCTAAATTCAATCCCGTGCTTTAATATAGCAACATAAAGATGTGTATAAAAATATTCAGTCAAATTTCACAATTTTTTTTTAATATTTATATTTTTATATTAATTAGTATTAACATTTAGCCATATTTAGGGTATATTTTAACGTGTGTTGGCAACATCTTTGTTTGAAAAACAATTAAAACCAAAGACATGAATGCATCAGTTTACTTATACGCTATAACAGATATTCCAAGTGAAACATTCGCACATTTTTATTACTTGTTTTATGTAGGATGTGTGTGATTTTTATCAATAATGTGTTCAAAATGAATAGAAAATTATTTATTATATATTATAATAAAAATTATGCAGTTCATAGGGTATAATGATACAATAATATTCGAAATTATGATGAATTTTTTAACTGCTTTAAATGACTTTGTTTTCAGTGTGTTTGCGTATTTATCTGATGTTGTGGTTTAGGTGATGTATTCATGGTATCTTCGGAAGTCAAATTAAACACAAGTGATTTATATGTATTATACAAATTTGTGTGCGAATCCAACTAAACACTTTTTGATAACACATATTTGTATATAATATTATATAAAGATGATATGTCGATATTTTTATGATGAGCTTATATACTCGGAAGTTTATTTTGCACAATTAAGTTACCATAACAATGACGACGACGACGACGACGGGACTTTTATAATTTGTTTATCCCGTCGTGGAGATGTACGAAAACGTATACTTACTTTATTTATAAAGTTGATAATTTTATATCGAAAAGCTGAATATATATTTTTGTATAATCATTGATGATTGCTGGCGTCGTCGAAAACGAGTGTTTTTTTAATTTAATTTCATGCGATGTGACATTTTTATACACTGAAATACTTTTATGTTGATGTGATGGAAAAATATGAAAAACAATAAATTGAAGTAGAGAGAATGATTTTTTTTTCACTTTTTTCATATTTTTGAACATAAAACGATTTCGTTTAAAATCATAATATTAGAGATTTACACTGTGTAATTGTCAACTTTTTTAAATCGAAACTTGAATCCAAAATAAAAATAATATTATAAAATTAACCTTTATTTTACTGTAAAAGTAAGTTACAAAAATACTTTAAATACTACAATAAAATTATGATCGAGTTATTCACATGTGATTTGAACCATCTTGGTAAAATCTACAGTCGGAGATGTTACATATCATTATAAATAATACATAATACATACATATTTGAACTTTCATGCTTTGTCCGTCTTCTTCGTCTATATAAATTAAACATGATAATAATTTAATGTCGCACTTATTTTTTTGGAATGAATTAGTCGAAACAGAGTCGTGTCTGTAAATAAATAACTTATGGAATTTTGCCACGTGCCAATTCCTCTTCTGGTTTTGCCTATTTTACAAACGGATTCCTTGATTTCTTGAACGGACAAAGTTGAGGAGTTCGTCGCTGTCTTCGCATACGAAGGGCTTCACGTGGTGGCAGGCGACATCGTGCCATTTGACTCCGTCGTTGTAGAAGTTGTTTAGGATCGACAAGCAAGATTCATCGTTTCCCTGAAAAACGTGAAAGATACATTAAGATATATGGAGATAATAAGAAACTTTATAAAACATTTCATTCTTTTGAAATAACGTCAAGCTTAAAATAAATCAATGGAGTCTATTCCATTCATACGTTCCAACGCAAAAACATTACTTTTTAAAAATAGTAAATAAATTTAATAAATAAAATTAAATAGCAATAAAATATATTGGCAGTTCTTTCATCAGCAAAGAAGCACTTTCTGATCTATGCATTATAGTGCGAATTAAGACTCAAAAGAAATATAAGATCATATCAGTAAAAATAAAAAGAAGATATTTTACTTGAGCAGCTTCACGGTTGTCGGGCTGTTGTTGTCCGTATCCGCCTGTGGCACTCCAGTCTCCGGTGTTTCTTTGGGTGGTAGATCCAATTTTAGCTCCAGATCCTGACCAGAACCATCCGTTCACATTTGGTGGCTGCAAGTCTGGCCTGTCGCATCCGGCGAAGTTACATTTGCGTCCGGAAGTCCAGATGTAACGTACGTTTCCTCGCGTTATGCGTTGCTTAATGAATTCATTTTCCTGAAGTTGACAAGAGAAAACCATAAGTATTTGATATTAATTACTGAGATATTGTTTATATATGTTCGACTCACTTGCGGTGTTTCAAGCGAAACGGTGTCCATGCAATGTCTTCTGCAAATGTTACGTGCGTCCAACCAGTCTACTTCCAAGCTTCTGGTAGGGTTGTGTTCCCAACTGAAGAAATATGAATGGGCAACTCCTCGGGCGTCACGATATGTTGCATGTCTCACTCCTGAAAAAATAAAATGTGATTTAAGTATATGTGAAAGTAGTAATAAAATTTATTGAAACATAGATAAACCATTAAACGTCGCTAGAGAAAGCAATGCAACTCACAGTTACATAATCACAAGCATAAACACATAACACTTTTATAACTAAGCTTAAACATTATGCACTACTGTACTTAGATCACTCTTCAGACACTCAATATATGTATATAAACTAATATTTGCCATTTTCTTTAAAACTATTATTTGTGTATTATACATTAAAATAATACAAATTAAAACATTTTTTTTTCGTTCCTTACATATGGACAATACTATTTATTTATGCATTTATAATTTAATTTGTAGGAAGCCGAATTATATTTATATATTTTCACTTAGATTTTATTATGGCCAAAACATGGCGGCACTCTGGTAACACTAGCGGGCTCGCACGCCAGTGCGGGCCAGCGCCTCGTATATTTATAAATAACATGTAACTGTACATCGTCAATAAAAATACTAGTATTAATATATTTTTTAATTTGAAATACGTAAAAACGCACGTGAGATTATTCTAGAGCTTACAGTAAAGTTAACCTAGCTTAGAACCATTATTAAATTATTTTATATTAAAATATTACATAGTTTATTTTTGGTTCCAAACTAAATTCACGTGTTACACAAAAATCCAGGGACGACAGTAAGTTGTCGTTTTTTTAATATTTTGATTTCATTAACCCTTTCATTGCGTCAGTATAATTACTAAATAACGTTCGTGCGCGGCACATTTTTAATGAATTAAAAACCACGTTTCTATACATAATCTTATCTTTTACATCAATAACTAAAGCTCAAGTATCTTTTCTAATCGTAACATTTTAAATATTCGTTGAACATTTAGTGTAAATCGTAAAAAAATCTTCTGCTATACAAAAAAGGACTTTAAAGATTCATAGTATTTCATTAAATCACGTGCATTTTTTGGCCAAATTCAAGTAAATGCTCCCACCAGCCCCCCCTTCAATATAGAATCCACGTCAAAAGTTAAAGCTAAACCGAGCGTTCCCACTGTGACGGCGCCGACACTATTTTATTGCTTTTGCCCTGAATTTTTGACTTCTGAGAAGTGATAATTGTTTTTGCGCCCTCCTATTGACCAAAATTCAGTTTGAATAAGCTTTTACCAATATTCTCATATCAAAAGTCGATAGCTATCATATTTTTAAAACATAGTGTAATATCAAACTGCAGAAAAATTATGGAACAATATGCGAGATGCGACGTCTGTCTGTATTTATTCTTATTTTATAGCTTATTTTTCACTGAGATATGAATTGGTTTATTTTGTATTTTGACCCCCCCCCTTCTCCTCCAAATGACGATTCTGGCTATAATAAATTAATGAATTTAAGTATATTAGTCTTAAGAACAATTTTAATTGGCAAACTGTTGAATATGTACTCTAAAATTGAAAATGCCTGTCATTGGAACGCCAACGGTTTATCGCAACACACACAAGAAATATTTTTTCGCAATTAACACATAGCAAACAATTAAAAACAATATTCAAAATTACGAAAATCTTTTTAAATAATAATAGCTTTAGGTGACTAACAGCTTTTTTAATTTAGGATTCATAGTATTTCAATAAATGACATGCATTTTTCTGGGAAAATTGTAGTGGGTAAAAATGCCCATACCTGCCCCCTTCTCAAATGACGATACTGCAAAAATCTTGATGTATATATATTAATATTTATAAAGTAAATTAGAGTAGAGACACCCAAATATTTTTTTTATAAAAGGTGTTGAATTGCAGTTTTGAATTATATATCCGGAAGGATGAAAAAATATTATTTTTGAAATCATATCTTCAGATATGTAAGTTTATAAAGCGATGATCTCAGAGTCCTTAGATATTTTTTTCTGAAATTTACTAGGGTTTGTGTTTATGGTTTATGGATTTTGTAGAGATCTGAGAAAAGCTTTCGGAGGACAGACAAAAAACAGTTGCTTAACGCGTGATAATCACATGATCTTAACCCTTTAAACGACAGCGACTAATTCGTGAGTCACCTGTTATTTCTCTTCACGTGTCAGTATATATTTCTAAAAATAAATATAAAATACTTGATTTACTGATAAACGATGCTGGTACAATTATTTTTACAAATTAAAAAATAATAATTTGTAAATTAATAATTAATATGTTTTAGAAAATTAATCTGTTTTAAAAAAAAATCAATAATTGATTCACGGGTGAGAGGTTGAATGTTTTGAAATTTTTGTTAAATGGTGAGAGGTTAAATGCCCTTTGACTGGTCGATTGCCTTGAGGGAGAAACTTGTAGGTGTAAGTACATACAGAAGTATTGGCTAATTCTTGAGGTATGGCTATCAAGATTATCATCTTATCATTTCTTTAAATATTTTAAATCTATAATAAAAGTATATATGATTTCTATCGAATATCTTACACGAAAAATTATTTTGATGAATAAATAATTAATTGAGATAGATCGTGCATTGTGACATATATTGATTGTAAGCTGTAATAATAGCTCATAATTATTAAAGCAAAATGATTTCAGTCTGGTGTCCCACTACTTACTTAGTAGTTATTGATTGTGTTTATCCGGTAGTAGCATTAGGTAATGCCTGTTATGATTCAATGGAAGAATAGCAATAAATACGTTTTATTGTATGAAAATAAATGCTAAAATAATTTGTTGAAAAGTTGAACACCATTTTAAAATATTTATTATTAATTCACCATTTACATCATAGGATACATACGAATCTGTGTGTTTATAGACGTTAAATATAAGTGATAATGAATCTTTACTGTAATTTTAGAATATTACTTAATTTATTGTTGGCAAAATAAAATAAATAAAAAATGTTTCTCATTTAGTTCGCTAAATTCAGAATCGTGTCTTAGTAATGTGTATAAGGCATATTAGAAGACGGATGATGCATTTTGCAATAAAGTATTTACGAAGTGATGCAACCATATTTCAACATGTTGCAAAGACAAGTTTTACTGTGTGCATCGTTTACTACAGGTAATAATAATAAAGCGTAACATATTTTAAGCGGATTACATCAACCGAGGTGCGTTTGCCTAGCGTGGGAAATTCGCACAGACGCGTGACAAAGTTACAAAATACGTCAACAATAACAACAGAGTGAACGACATGTTAATCGCAAACAAAAAAATAAAACGAGAACAAGTTGGCCACAAAGAGTGATACAATTGCTGTATGAGAGTTTCAGTTTTTTTCGATCTGGAAACGTAGTCTAAAATTGGAAAGTTTTTGTTTCCTTTTGAGGCTTTGTGTCGACATTAACATATTTGAAGCACAAGAAAGCGGCCAACGTTGAAATCAGTCTTATTGACATAATACTAAATTTAAAAAATCAAAATTTGTCCAAATTAAAAAGTGATCCAAAATTGGTATTTTTTTATACAAAATATTTACTTGTATAATATATCAAAAGTGGAAGGACAAGAAAATAGGACAGTAATCTTTAAAGTTCAACTTTATTTTGCTCCTGATGAAGAATAAAAAACATATTATTATCAATGGAAGAGCAAAATCATCGCAGAACTACTTGATGAAATTCATTAATGAAAATATTCAAGGTGAGTGCCTAATACCGGTATTTAAGATAAATTTTCTAAAAGATATAACGTAATTAATTTCTAATGTTATTTTATACATATTTTGAAATAAATTTTATTTTTATTATTTTTTATTTAATTACTTATTTTTAGATACTTATCTTGAATTAAAAATACATTAGGTATAAATAACGTAATCAGAAATTTTAAACATTTACTCTAAGGAATGTGTAAACTGATTTCCCCGTGAACGTATATATGCGCGTATTCTTCTGGTTTTACGTTTAAAAATATTTTAATGAAATTCTCACGAAACGAAATTAGTCGCTAGTCATAAATTGCAATTTAGCTTTGAAAAGTTTTTGTTACACTTTTTACTTACATTACAAAAATATAAAATATTAATTAAAATTCACCGTACATCGATTTAACACTCTTTTACAGATTACGACAGCTCTGAATACTGAAGCTGTAAACAATTTGAAGTATCGCATTCAATATATAATAACAATTGGCAAAAAAATAGTAATGAAAATAATGTACATAACACATTTAAACTATAACAATATTTCTGCAATAATTCAGCAATACCTCAGGGGGGGGGGCAAAAGTTAACTAGTCAGTGGTCGTTTTTTTATTATTTCCATTTCATACAGATTCATAGTATTTCATAAAATGACATGTATTATTGTCATCTATTGTCAAAAATTTAGGATAATTTACAATTGGGGCTTGCCAAACCTCTTCACTATTTAATGCCTCAGAGAACTAAATTACTATTAGTTTCCATATTTTTTTTCTGATCCTTGGGATTTTACCCAAATAACCAGATGTCCCGATAAACCAGTGGTCCAATTAATCGGAATAGACTGTATAAATTGTTTGTTAATTATCACTACTTCATAATATCATAGACATGCAAATCCGCATACAAGCAGGTTGAATTAGTAAATATGATATTAATAATTTGTTCATAGATTTATATTTAAATAATTTATCTCTAAAAAGAAAGAAGATTTATGTAAACATATACATTTTATAAATCACTATATTATCCTCACACGCCACAGTTGTATTTTAAACATTCTGTTTCTATAAAACACATGCAATTTTTTTTAAATAAAATATAAAAAAAACTTTATTTCATAGTAACATAATACGCATAGAAGATTTAGGATAAGAATAGCGAATACTTTTTCTCATCTCACAAATTTAAATTATCTGTCGGTTCCTCACTGTCGCGAGGTACCGCAGCTAGTATACATAGGTATTATTTATTTAGCACCTCCCCATAAAAAATAATCTATGCACCTTCAAAATAAGTAAGTATGTAAAGAAGACGTTGAGGTATCAACTGACATATTTTCTAGACGGAATGTAAGCAGTGAAAAATTCGTGAATATTGTAAATTTCATGGGGGAAAAAATTACAGCTTGGAGAGCACCAGCAAAGAGTATTAAAATAATTTTAATATTTTTTGACTAGAGCGCTCAACATTTTTAGTATAAAATCTCTGATTCTCCTGTCAAAGATAATGTTTCATCAGTAGCTGTATTAGAATATCATTATATTTATGTGTTAATGTATATTATTTTTTCGTATATTTTACTTGTATTGGATAATTAACTTAAAGGCTGATAATCAGCGAAGAGTAGAAGCATAAATTAATATATAAACTCAATTCCTAAACGCTCACTGGAAGGTCAGTGAATAAGACACTCTGTTGTAAGATATCCGGTTTTTGGAGTGCATGTCCGGTTTACATATGAATATGAAAATAACTATGATATTTTGTGCCATATACTTGCGCTGATAATCTCGCGTAACCGTCGAAAAAAGAAAGGAATATATCCTGATCGTAAAACGATGCGTTAAGGTTCTCGCGCCAAATTCGAACTCCGCTTCGTCCGCCCTTCGGCACCGACAGCGACAGTCATTTTCGAATAGAAAGTTCGACGACGACCCAAATCGGCGAACGAAATTTCACGCGGTCGTCTCTCACGCGGTTCGATAGATCGAAACGAAAGTTCACGGTCTCGTTTCGCGGCGTTATCAATGGAATGGAATGGCAACACTGAGCGGCGACGTAATTTCCCCGAGCGGCACACTATTATTACACGCGTCCGATAATAATGTCATTCGTGCACTAGTTTCTAAGCTAATTTGCGCGCATCGATG
The DNA here is from genome assembly GCF_051122295.1 of Plectrocnemia conspersa. Taxonomy (NCBI): domain Eukaryota; kingdom Metazoa; phylum Arthropoda; class Insecta; order Trichoptera; family Polycentropodidae; genus Plectrocnemia; species Plectrocnemia conspersa. The sequence continues at coordinate 2,469,086 of NW_028277171.1, forward strand.
GACAAACACATCTTAGCACGCAACTCGAGATCGGCGAGTTCCGGTGTTGTCATGTGTAAAAACATCTATGATTTTTAAGCTTAGGAAAATTGTAATTTAATTGAAAAATTGCATTATTACCAAGTCTATCAATTTTTTAATCATCGCCGTTACGCAAATAATAGTTTAAAAGATAAATATATATTTAGTATACGATAACAAATAATCTGTTTCCGCCCCGAATCGTCGCATTGGCTTTGGAGGATTAAAAACGGGAAGGGTGAAGGACTTCCCTTATTTTAAAATACTATATGGGCTTAGAACACGCGTATTAAATTCACTTCTATCAGGATCTTCATACAGAACCAGCACTTCGCTTTCGATTTGGAATAAACGAGAGTTCAGCGGAAGTATCAATAAGCAGCCACTTTCCACTTCCAGCTAAGAAGCCACTAGAGTTTAACCAAATGCTTAAGGTGGCTTGAAATTTTCACCTATAATTTTAATCTAAATTTCAAGTCAATTTAATATTATATTTGAACTTGATGTATATTAAAAAAATGGTCATAGCAAAAGTAACAATAAAAAAATATTCTGAAGAGGCCCATTTAATAAATTTGGTTTGAAATATTTAATTTAAAAAAGTGTACAATAACAATTGTTATATAAATTAATCTGCTCAATATAAAAGGGTAAGAGTAAAACGCATCCTAGAGCTAAATTCCAAACTATAGGTCGCATATTTATGCGTAGCAATATTATAACTTTCCATCGCGTACGTGATTTACTGACGCAATTAGTATGTGCTGCACACTATTCCCTTTGCTGCAATATTTAATTACACATTTGCCATAACACTTGTCGGATCTTTATCTGTGCGAGTCCGTGACTATGCGACCGAGTGCAAAAGGTTGGACGAATAAAAAATCGCTACACAATGAGTTGCTACATAGCGGTCGTTTTGGTACAACAAATAATAGTCGATTAAAAGCTAAAAACGTGTGTTTAATGATCGGCGATGTGTAATGGAGGTTGCAGCATTGTGTTTTTTCTCTTGTAAAAAACGGTAATTTCGCAAAACAATCGATTATGGTACTCTCATGCTGGAAACGTTTTGAAAAACATGACAATTTTACAACGAAACGGTTGTAAATTGTACATTGCTTTCGAAACCAAAAGGAAGTCGTTCAATTTTTTTATATAATATCTTATAAAAAATATCCATTGAAGGTCAGATTTTTTTTATGTTTAATAAAACGATTAAGATTAGGTACAATAAAAACCGTTTTTGGAAATGCATAATTACATGTTAAGATAGTTACATTTTCAGTAGAAAATTATATGTTATAATTGGAAAGTATAAATCTACATGATTTACTGCAACCAGCGGTGTGCCACATGGATATCAACTAGTTTCTGTTTTATTTAATTTACATATCGTCTGCATAATGCAAATGACATATTGATTGCTTATATTATTGATTCAATTTTAGTGGCAATAACAAAATATTCATTGTCAATCATTAGGAAATATGCAATATAATTTTAATATATACAAATCACATTCTTCTTTTTTAAATCGCTTCCTTACTTTTGAGGAGCGTAACTGTATATATCATTAGTTTCAAGTTAAACATATCAATTTGTAGGAACCACCGGATCATGTAGAAAAAAAGATACGCGTTAAAAACGCAATAAATCAAAATGCTATTACTCATTACATGTCCTTTTGTAATGATGACAGATCTCTAAATAGATCGATTACAAAAGAAGTACAGTGGAAGCTCGTTTAACGAGCATAATTCGTTTCAGAATCCTATTTGTAAAGTGAATCAATGTAAAATATGATAATGCCTAGCTGGCGGTGTAGTTTTACAGCTAGCTAACCGATTACAGCTAAATATCTTACGCTCACAGGAACGGTTTTGCAACGATCCGGCACTTCTCAGTATTCTCATCGTCACTTGCTATGCGAAACGATGCTCGTTAAGCAAGGTTTTACTGTATTGAAAAATGGTGCCAGATGGAATGTGAGATGACAAGTGCAGTGTTGCCAAATCTATACCTATTCAAATTCCAATGGTTAGGCAAAAAAATATTGTAATATAAACTGAAAAAACTACAATTAAAATAAACCTTTTATTTTGATTAAAATAGCACACATCATCACTCACATTCTAAATTTGCTTCCATCAGAAATGTATCTCAAGAAATTTACTCTTGAATGGCACATAAGACTTCATCTGAGCTTCAACTGAAACATTATAAAGAAGGAAGCAACTGCTTCCCTCTTCACGTAAGGCCTGACGCAGCTGCGAAACGCAGACAATGCTACGATAACATCACAAATTATACCTGACTAAAACATTGTTTCACTTTTTATAATAATATTTTTTAACAAAAAGCTTTGCTGTCAATAAAAATATATGCGTAACCATAGGTCAAGATAAATGTATGTTTAGTTTTATATATATATATATTTTTAAATATAATACTATGAAGACGATTATATGAAAATTTAAAATATATTCACATATATACATATATGTATATAATTAGTTTAAGATATTCGTAAAATAATCAGAATTTTATATGTATCATTAAAATGATAATATATATTTTTTATTTTATTTTTTTGTATCAAGAGCTAATCTGTTTTTTTTAATTATTTAAAACAATGCGATTATTTGGAGTTTTGCATATTTTTCTTATTAACAACATATTAAATTATTAACATGCTTAAAAACGCTAGAAAAATTATAAGTAAATAAGTCATGAAATCATTGTCAATGTTATGAATCATGCTAATAAAGTAATGTTTAAGATGATAACTTATTATAATACTCTTATAACATATTGTTATAATAAGTATTTATTAATAAAATATTTTTTGAAGTAGAGATAATTTAAGGATAGACAGTTATAAGAAAACGGGTAAGGCTCAACGGGTATGACCAAATTAAAGAAGGAGAAATGCCACCACCTTCTCCCCTTCCCCCAAATAATATTCCCGGCCATAACACATTATTTGCGTTGTGGATTAAAATTTTTTTTAAATATTTTCCTCTAACATTGCAAAATAACTGCTAAATGGAACGCCAACGGTCTATCGCAACACACACAAGAAATATTTTTTTTCTCGAATAACACATAATAAACATCTTGCTGGTCTCCGAAACTCATTTTACGGAAAAATTACCTAAATACTGCGTTTATACCACGAGAAATCACAGACGAAACTGCACACGGAGGCACAGTAATAATAATTCAAAACAATATTTAACATTACGAAGAACAAAAAACTCAGAAAGAATAGATTTAGGCAACTAACAGCTTTTCCAAGAGGAAACAAAAGTTGGCCAGTCAGTGGTCGTTTTTTTAGGTTTTCTATTTCATTAAAATTCGTAATATTTCATTAAATGACACGCAATTTTCTGGCCAAATTCTAGGAGAGGAGGCAAATGCCCCCACCTGTCACCCTCAAATAACGTCTCTGCTAAAGAGTTTCTTAAAGATAACCTAAAAGATCTGGAATCGCTGTGAATGTGGTCGGTCGACAATCAACTAAGTGTCACTTGTTACATTTTCTAGATCCCCATGGCTCCATTGTCTAGAATATAGGTGGAAAAAAATACTCCTTGTTTTTAGGGATATATGTATTTGCTTACTAGTGTATCTTTGCGATGAGCGTTGGAATACAACTCATTACGTACATGTTGACAATCCATAAAATCGGTGACTTTCGGTTACCACCAAAATATCAGCGTGCGGCCAAAATATCAGCGTTTGAGAACGCTTCTTTTGCACGAGCCATACGAGCTTGCCAAACACAAATATGTTATAGGTGGTAGTTGTGAGGAGCTGGAAAAATGTATGCGGAATGCATATATTTTAAGTGTGCATCATAACTGTATTTTTAATTATTTTTAAACGCTTAATTGTATAGTGCTCATTTTGACCTGTCATGTGATGATGGCCAGACTTGCAATAAAAAAATAAAAATAAAGATACTCACTGTTGGCGCAGCTTTTGGGGTCTGGGAGGGCTAATCTCCTTTGGGCCGACACTGCGACCACCGCCACCACTAAAAATAATAACAGGTGCCTCAGCGTCATCTGAAACAGAACAAAAAGTGAAATTCGATTAATAGTTCATTGCACTTTAAACGGTCATATTATTCGTGACAGTGTCGTCTCTTCGAGGAAGTAAGAGTGTTTTGTTAAGTAAATAATGGCAACAGCACGACGGAGAGAGCTTTCATTGCAGTTTCCGCGTTTCGAACACAATCAGCGAATAATTGTGTTGCTTCTTTATTAAACGTAAATTATATTGTACAGGTACAGTGTGAGAATCGATTGCCTTCCGTGAGATAAAATCAATATGTAAAATGTGTAAATAATGAAGATCTCCGCGCTCTAGATACAATAGAATACTAGTTTGTTCAACTTAGGATCTCTGAGTAAACAATGGATACACTCGATAATACTTATTATTATATAAATTTATTGCTGTAATATTTAATAATAATTTCAATCCAAATATAATACATATGATCTACTGCATGAAATACTATTTACAGAAGACTCCAAGATCTGTTTTATTGCTTCACGTGATGACAATTTGCATTGCCTTCGCCATGATAATATGTAAGTAATGTGTCAAAAATATTTTTAAGAGACTAATGCTTTTCTTACTCTCATAATATTACGAGCATACAAAACATCTATACATACAGGCATGTTTAAGTGTTATTGATCATGTTGAAGTACAATAATTAAAACTCGTTTATGAGAAATGTCTACAGCGAAGAATAAATGCACAGAAGCGACGAAAGGTTATTTTAATAAAAATAAACCTTCACGATAAATAAACTCCCATTATCTAACTATGAGATATATAAGTGAGTATATTATGTATTTTTTATGCTTTGCCAATTTAGGTTGTATATAGATTCACATTCACCGCATTATGTATGTTGTATTACTTTTATTATACTACTTTGTTTTCAATTTGGCAGTGTGAAGTTGAATAAACGCTAGAAAGTCACCCGACAAAATTGCAACAACGACACATGTGTAGACACAAAAGAGCACAAAAAAACATAGCGATTTTCATTTTAACACGTAGCTTTGTTCGATAACGAGTGTTTGGAAGTTTTACAACGGAAACAAATCGATATTTAACACTTGTGTTTTTCCGCTTTCAAAAAATTAAAAGAAAGTACCGCCATAACTTTGCCGCGATGAGGTCACGAAGATCCTTAATTATTCCGTTATCAATTCATAAAATTCAATTCGATTTCTAATATGTGGGTACGATCGTTTCATTCATATGAGATTTTTGGATGTACCATATAAAAAAAGATTTACACCGAAAAGAAAGTAATCGGCGATGGATTTATTGCATTTTTCAACGTCGAGTGATTTGATACCAGTTTTTTGTTCGGATTAGGGCATAGGTTGTCAAACTTTTTTATTCCATTATTCCACAATAAAAAACTAAGATTTAATATTATTATAATATATGCATAAAATATCTTTTTCTAATCACCATGTACAATATTTTTATTTATTTGCAAAATATATTTGTATATACATAGATATATATAAAAATATTTTTACACATTTTGAGAATCTTTTTTTTATGTATAGTCACTACCTTAAATAAGTAAAAATGTAATACACATTTTTTAAGATAGTAGGTATTTTATTCTATGTAGTTAAAACGAAAGGTAGATATTTGTTCCTAACACATATTGACTTACTTCTATATTTTGGAACTCTCTCTACTAATCAAATATGTTTGTCAATACTTGACCTTTATTTCCTTGAAATAGTATTTTCATTGCCAAGTGTATACTATTAATAAATTTAAATAATATTTTTTCATTCAAAATATCAAGCTTTTAATATATATCTTATTTTTGAATTATTACTTATTCAATTATTTTATTTTATTTTACAATACATATGTATTATATCGATGTCCTAGTATTCCATATATTTCACAGACAAACCTACGAAAACACTTATATATTTTAGATATAAAAATATACCCACTAAAAATATAAATAATAAATTATGCATTTACGTATCATTGTAAATAACTATTCAAAAATAAATAAATAAAAATATTTATGCATTACTACGTCACACGTATCCGCAAAAAATACAGTCACTAATGACTGAAAGACCAAAGTTCAAATCCCATTTGGAATATGAGATTTTCGTTTATGAAAGATTGAAATAAATGATTATAATATAATTATAATTCTGGTCAATTATCTCATATTAATTTAAATAAATATATGTATGTATATGCTGAAGAAACTTTGAGCGGTATCGCCGTACATGTACGACGGTCAATATTTCACTGTTTTGATGTACCCCAGATAGCTATATATTTACGTATATAACTGTAGAAATAATAAATAAAAAACATTATATTAATATACTATTTTTTTATAAATTAAATGATATAAAAAAATTCACTAAAACCGAAAAATATATAAAATATATATTAAATAAATTTAATAAGAAATTTAATATTAAAATAAATTATTAAAACACACTAATACAAAAAAGTAATAAATTAAATTAAAGCAATTAAACGTTGAGAAACACTGTTTTTTATAATTTACTATAAATAAATAACAACAAAAATAATTATGGAAAAATACGTAAAATTAACTCATTCTCAGGTGTATACTAACAAATTAACAAATGTGTTTAAATTTACTCACAACTCAAATGGTTAATCTAAGTTTAGTAATATTAATAGTATTAGTTTATACTAGTATCATACAATATTTTTTTATTATTAAACATAAATAAGTATGCATCATTATGGTACACCAGTGGTAATACCAGAAATACCTGAAGTTCGAATCCCATTTATAAAGTAGGAATTGCCATACTGTTAATTCATTCTATCACCTATTTTAGAGCAAGAACACTACTTAAATTTGATTATAAAATGGATAACAATGTGCTTTATCGTACAGAGTATCGTACCTGATTTGGGCCTAGCCACGCAATACCGGTAATACCGGTATTGTGGCAAAAATCGACCTTCGATACAACCGGTATTACAAAATGTAATACCGATAGTACCGAAACATATTTTTTTCTTAAACCTAGAGATTTAGCAGCGGTCGATCAAAGACTTATTGTTCTAAAAGATGAAAGATTTGGCGCCCGTATTTTCAAAAATATTTTTACAACAATATAGTAAATTAATAAAAGTGAAGAAATAAATGAGTCAAAAAGGTTTTTGTATACAATTTTTTATTGATTTTTATTAGTACTCGTAGACAACACAATAAAGAATCAGCGTTTGAAGTATTTTTAGAAGTACCTGAATGTGAGGAAGATTGTTCAAAAGCTTCTTATTGTTTGAAACACTTAGTCACAATTGCTCATAAATTTGAACTGATTGTTTATTATATTTTCAAAAAAATATGAAAACGACAATTGTTACTACATCTTAATTCAACATATTCAAAGAAAATGTTTCGACTTTTGTAACATGTACAAAAATTCAATAGCTTAACAATAAAGTGAAGCATTTTTTTCGGTATTTTTTTATTACCAATTATTAAAAAAATATTTTCAATACCGGTAGTATCGGTAATACCGGTATTCTATAAGTAAATCCATTATATAAGTAAATTACTTTTTAATGGTCTGAAAAGCATAACTTAAGTGTCGATGATTAGTCCACATCCAATTATTATTTTAAAATCTATAAAATAAGCCGTTAACTTCTACTGTTTCACAATTATATTTTTTAAGCAAATCAGTTAATCCTTCCGGCGATATGTATAATTATTATTATATACTCATAATACCGATCAGTTATCAAAGAAAAGTTTTTCCTAGATCTTCCTAACCTCGCGGATGAATAGAGAAATAATTAAAATTAAATTGAGTTAGGTCCTTCATGATAAAATCTAATGTTTGTAAGCTGTAATAATCTATACTATAAAACGCGTGTCTATTTGTTTGTCTGTCTGTCACAACTCCTCTCAAACAGCTAATAGTAGCGACATGGCATTTTCACATGTCATTATAGCTGCCATTTTTAAGGCAACTGTGATATTCTTTTGTTAAGTTGACAGTTGAGCTGAACAGCAACGCGCTGACGTGCTATACTGCAAAAAGTGGCAATAAAACCGCTGAAGAAACTGAACAACGACGTGCTACTGTAATTCGTAAAGACATAACACCAAAAATATTGTATATATAAATCTGTAATTTCAGGATAAATAAAATAATTATATCAAATAAAGAATAAGGTTGAATCTATCTTGGGCTAAGCCTGGTAATATAGATATTAATTTATAATTAATGACTATTAATTAATAATAATTAATGACACTACTTAATTAGTAGTACTTGACTGTGTACTCCGTAGTAATTTATTGAATATTTACTATAAATAAATAATTTAATATAACCATAAAACTATTTTTTAGAACAAAAATATATACTGCAATACTGAATATGATTAAAAAAAACGTTACTTCCACTTTAAATATCCATATTTTATTTTAGAGGTAACAATAAATTAAATTAAATAAATTTACTATATTTAAAAAATAGGATACCATTATTAAAAAAAATACAAATTCTAGATAAATAGCATGAGTCAGATATTATAATTTTAGAGGAGAGTGAAAGCATACTAATTACACTCACTTGTGTTATCTTATCTTTATGGCATAAAAACGTGCAAATAGCAAACGATAATTCCTTCGAAAACAGTATTTTTCTTTGGCAAACATTTTCTTCGACGATCGACTTTCCTTATTACAATATTTTTTTTTATATAGATATAGGAATAGAAATCGACACTGTATAAGCGATATATATTTTAATAAATAGTCGGATTCAATTTATATTTTATTTTTAGCGAGTGTCCAAAAAACTAAAAAAAATTTAACGACGACCCCGGGGCAAGCGTGACGCTACCTGTTGAAAAATGTATATTTATATCCACTTTCTCCTCACGAGCCGCACCTGACAATAACGTATCGGGTCAAACTGACAAACGTTGAAATAGTGCGTTGGTATTTGGTGCACGCGCAGAGGAGATAAACATCATCACACAGGGCGTTCGATATTTAATCGCGCCGTTTATTTTTTTTTTCCGGTGCGATAATTATTATTTTATTTTAATTATCTACCATTAAACGGGTCGCTGCACGCACGCAGTACAATTTATATTTGTGATGTATGATAGAAAACAATGTGTGAGATATTCTCACGCGCTTGCATTTGGGGTATGAAGAATTTTTAATGTTCTTAATTGCTGTTCAGATTGAAGTACGATAATTTATGGACACTTGGAGTCTTGTTTACAGTCAACGAAAAATGTTGTTTTTTTATTGATACAATACCAGTTTGATTTACATTATTGTGATGCACGTGAGGCAGAAAAAAATCCGTTATAAGTTTTTACAATATATTTTTTGCATATTACATAACATGTAAAAAATACATTAAATTCATAGAGATAAGCTCAGGTCAATGTTCTGATAGTGGAAAATCTAGTTTTTTAATTAAGATTATAAAAAAGTGTATTGTGATATTGTGATAATTTATTTTTAATTAAACTGTTATGCGATTCCATGAGCTTGTGATGATACGTTTAAAAGTCCCATTCATTCTTTATTTATGTATGTATTATACATACACAAGATTCATTAAGAATATAAAAGCAATAAATGATATATTTGTATTGGGACAGAGATCCGGTTGGAAAAATCAATTGAAGTGCATCATCTCAGGTGTAAATTTCTCACTGCGTGGCCTAATTATTTAATTGCCTTCAAATAAATAATCAGAAACCATGAGAAAATAATTGTTTCATTTTTTCACTGTTAAACAATCTGATAGCACAGTTAAAAATTTAATTAAAATTAAATATATTTTTTTTCTAATTTACTAGATAGTTTTTTATGAAAAAACATTATATTTATCAATTCATTTATACTACTTTGGCAAATATGTATAAAAATGCGTAGTATTAGAAGAACTTGTATATATATATTATATAATACATATATTATAATAAATATTTTTGCTTAAAAACGGTTTTAAAATTATTATTTTTTTGTTCAGAAAAAAATATCAAATGCGTTAATAATATAAAACATCACATTCTTCTGTTTTTTTATAAAATACAACAAGATAATTTTTGTTTATCATATATATTTACATATAATATGCTATTCTTTATGAATTAAAATAGCTCATTATGAGATATTTTTACACCTATGTACGACTTCACTCGGTTAAAATTAATCATCACGATTTTAACCGTGAGATTAGGGAAGTCTAGAAAAACCTATCTGTGATGATCGATTGGAATTAAAAAGACATGATACAGACACTATCGAAATAAAAAAAAAAGATCAAGGCTCACATGGGATTCGAAACCTGGTCTCTCATGATGATCTAACAATAGCAGTTACTAAGTTTAAAAAAAAAATTACATACATATGCATTAAGAATAAATTATTATTTGCATGTAGAATATAACATATAAATAATTGATACTAGTTTTATGCACTTTAGAGATTTTTTAATGGTTAGCAAACTAGGTAATAAATAAAGATAAAATAAAATTAACATGGAATTAATGTCCGATTAAAATATCTATAAATTCCAAAAAAACGATAATAATAAGTTTCATATTCTTTCTCCATATTTTACTATGCTAATCGACAATATGTATATGTCTAATATTTTAATACCGAATATATTCACTCGTTTTTGAACTAAGCTTTCCCTATTTGTATTTTTTTCCCTAAAACACTAAAAGACGTCCAACTTTTTGTGTATAAAATAACACAGGCAATATTTTTTTTGATGTATTATTATTTAAAGACCAATTGTGCCTTATTTTGATATGAAAAATTACCTTATTATATATTATAATTTAGAAACAACCATGGCCATAACATAAAAAAACACTTTGTAATGGCGGAAATTCCACAAATTAAAATTGTGCAGCTGTGGACTTTATTGAGGGTCTTTTTATATTTATAAGTCTATCTAAAATTATTTATTACAATAATATTTTTTTGAGCATACCAAGTTGTGATCATGTATGTTTAATTAATACAATTATTTATTTATTAAACGTTTCGATCATGCTTCACGTTTAAGCATTAATTTATTTATTGTTTCGTCATACTACGATTATTTGAGTATTGAACAACAGGAAACAATCAATTAATGTTCGGAACACGCTCCGTGAAGCTTTTGTTGACTTAGCATGACGATTACGATTCGTTAAATTCGTTAAAACTTGTCAAGGAAAAATTTGAGGAGGGTAAGAATAAAAAGATAGAAAGTGGAAATAACTGTTTGTTCTGGTCCGTGAAAGCAGCAGCGGTCAACGGAGGAAATTCGCTTTTTTTCATCCTAAAGACGAAAACGACAGTGGGTCATCGGCATGTCAAACGCATAATTAATTTATGAAAGTCCAACTCTCAATTTCTTCCTCTTGGATTATTTGATGAAGAGGTGCGATAGTGCTATGAATAGAAAAATGAAAGCTTTGATTAATTAAGCGATAAAAATATCGAGAAACTTAATCTTCGCACGTCGTGCTATAATACAAAAGGAATGCTCTTCTGCACTTTGATTTTCAATGTGTTATATCTGATGTTTTCATCATATATTTTTCGACTAATATAAAAAATAGTTAAATATACCGCTGCTCCTTATTATACTAAGAAGTGACAAAAGCAGATCTAAGATTAAAAATACGCCATTAAAAACCAGTCCACTTGACATTTACTGATCATTAACGGTTAAAATCAACAATTTATAGTAGAAATATGGACTCTCATCAGATAAATGATCTATTCATTTTAGATACATACAAAATATGATATGATAAAGTAATATAAATGAAATCAGAAGACAGAAGACAGTCAGTCATATGCCTAAAAATCCTGAAGCTAAGGTTATTAAAGACACTTCCTGGACATTTTAAATAAAGAAGAATCACACAGTAATGAGATGTAAAAGCTGTAATGAAGAGAAATTTCTCGTGTAGATTTTATTATGGTTCATTGAGTATAAGGTTTTGTTTTTTTATATTTTAAAAGTAGGCAAATAATATAGTGAAAACTACAACTTGATGTGCTCAAAAATGTTTCTATAATATAATAAATTAATTTATTCATATTGATTTAAAAAAATATAATTAATTCAATACCAGCAGTTAAAAAAGTCCACAGCTGCATAATATTAATAAGTAAATATGAGCAATTTCTGTAATTACGAAAATTAAAAAGTGTTTTTTAATTATTTTGTCTACAAAAAATATTCATTTAGATGCTGTGTATGTGTGATTTATTGTGTTTCGCAATCTTTCTGCCATTTAATTTAATAAAATATACTTTTTATAGACTTTTCTACAATAAATTATAGTCTGAATTTCGGGAAGAATTTGATTTTTTTTTATATTATTTTAAATACAAAGCTATAATAAAAAATAAATATTGCTTTAATAAATTACTTATAATAAAAATATAGTTAATTTAATACGAGCCATTGAAAAAGACCACAACTGCATAATATTAATATGTACATATGTGTTTTTAGTATTATTTTGTATGCTACTATGGCATGAAGATGAGAAGATAAATTTCGCTAAAAAGATAATTTTAAATACTGCTGTAATACATCGGGGGGGGGGGGGGGATTGACTACCTGCGTTGTTTAAATACTTAGTATTTTTACGTCTTTGGTTTTTATAGTTTGTAATAGAAATTAAAATGTCAAAATGTGAAGGAATAGTTAAATAAAAATTGGAATAACGAATATTTAAAAACAGGCAAATGATATTATAGTAAAAACCACACATTATGCTCAAAAATATTGCTATAATATATAAATTTGTCCGTATTAACTTTAAAAATATAGTTAATTCAATACCAGCCATCGGAAAAGTCCACAACAATTTCTGGAATTTCCGCAATTAAAAATTATTTTAAAAAAAATCAAAATATGGACAATTAGTTAAATAAATATTGGAAAAACGAATATTTTAAAAACAGGCAAATGTATTTGGTATTAGAATTTGAGTCTCTAGTTATCAGTTTTGTTCAAATTAATAAAAAAATTATATTATATAATTTTTTTTACAACAATATCTACATTTTTAATGCATTGAATACTGAATACACACATACGCTAAACTGCGTATTTAATGTGATTTATTTATTTAGTTTTTAGATAAAAATATCACTAATAATTATATTAACTATAATAAAAATCAATATCGTCTTTGTGTCTTGCAATAATAAGCTCATTTTTTATTACTTTCATCTCATCACCATATTTCGGCCCGCTAACGCACATTCATAGAACCCTAACCTATCTTCAATACTCTCCGAATTAATACCGCTAATAAATATATGAGATATATCAAAATTAAAGCACATAAAACCTTTTAAAAATGTCGGTTAAATTCGTTAGCAAGCCCCATCTTTGTTTCAAAATGGCGGCCATTTTAGAAATTTAACTTTGGTAAAAAAAAGTTCAAAAATATAAATTAAAATAAAATATATTTTTCTCATTTTTACTTATTAATTTGGTTTTTAAAGACACGATAGTATCATATTACAGCTAAGTTTATTAGCTACACTGATCTGGTATATTTTTTCAAGCCTACGGTTATTTAAAACATCTAATAATTCAATAAAAAACGTTTCAGAAACATTTTAAAATATAAATAAAAATAAAATAAAAATATTTTTGCTAAGAAAATCTACCTGGTTTGCTTCGCGCTATTGACTAGTTTATAACCTGATAAAATCAGTTTATGATTGTTTTGGTTTGCAGCTTTCGATCCACTGATCGATCGATCCATTAATGTGCTAATTTTCCGTTTCGGACGATTACTCTCGAGAGTGACAAGAACCAGAAATATCGCCGGGAAACAATCGAGACGGTAAAAGTTATAGGATTGATACGTTTAGAACCGGTCAGTCCTTGGCGTTTTCTTTCGCGGGTTCGTTTCTCTGCGATCCGAACTGTTCTGACCCAGATCCGGACCAGCCGTGGAACATCCGCACCAGAAGTCTTCTTGCCCGAGAAACTCAACCGACTTGTGCAGCGGAATGTCCGCATACCAAGCTGCTGTGCGAAATCGAACTGTTGCAAATAATATAAGAAAAAAAACAAACACAACATGCATCAATTTCGCACCTCTATGGAACGTAAAAAACGAGTGGGTTGGCGTGCTAAACGTTACCGAGACCATAAATCTGCCTCTGATTGATGGACGGAGAATTGGACCATTTGATGAAAGATCCGGTGTTTTGTTCGAGCGTGATTAAGCGACGAGTCACTTTATTGATAACCATGTATGGAAACACCAACACTATTTCATAATTTTCTTTTCAAAATTCTAATCGTCATTATCTGATAACAAAAGCATATACTGGCTTTTTTCAAGATTCTATTATTCAAGTATTTAGTCACATTCTGTATTCAGGTATAACCGGATACTGGATTTTACCATTGAGGTGTAAGACTACCAAAATACGTGTATTGTCGCCGATGCTTAATTTGTATTCAATAAAGCGCCTTAGTTGGTGAGATCATAAATAATATTCCACGAAGTGAAAAAGATCTGTGCGATGCCAAATATTTCATGGACTTAAATATGTAAGAAACAAATGGTCCACATTAATTATATGTATATAATATATACATATATGCATAATAGTATAAAGTTGGCAAAGCATGAAATAATAATACTATTATTACATATTAAAACTGATAAATCTAAATTGATCACCATTACTCGCCTCACCTCAAACGTTATTAGACCATAATAAAGAAAACGGGCAAGCCCTGTGCCAGAGAACATTGTGGGCCGAATTGAATATTCTTAAAATATTTAATTCACGAAGCTCTGCATTTTTCTATGGTGCATTATATTACCTACTTTTTATGACTAATATCTAAAGATAAAATTACATTTATTTATATTTTATTATTACAGTCTAAGCTGACAAAAACGCGATTCTAACGATCGTTCACACTAAGACGTCAAACAGGGACGTCATTTCAGATTTTTACAAGGAGCGGCAAAAGTTGGGTAATCAGTAGTCGTTTTTTTAATATTCATTAAATGACATGCAATTTTCTGGTCAAATTTAATTTAGTTTATAATCCACGCCAAAAGCAATAAAATCAGCAGTGAAACATTATGCGTTCGTATTAAGACTTTTTATTTCAATATTATGATTTATAATAAGTAAATATTAAATATAGCATAAGAGAGCTCAAATAAACATGAAAATAATGTATATAACACATTTAAACTATAAAAAAATATTTCTGCAAGAATTCATCAATAAGGGGAGGATTACAATTTGATTAGAATTCACGTCAAAAGCAATAAATTGGCGCCGTCACCTTACGGCATATAATTAGGAAGAAATAAATGAAGTATATAAAGCAAATTTTGAGCAATAAGAGAGCGCAAAAAATAATTATCCTTTTTCAGAAGTCAAAAATACACGTCAAAAGTAAAAAATCGTGCCGTCACCGTGGTTGTAAGTATACTCGGAAATCTAGCGTTCATACTACGACTTTTAATAATAATATTACAAATTAAATGTAGAACATATTAACCAAATTTTGAGCAATAAGAGAGCGCAAAAAATTATTCCTTCTCAGAAGTAAAAACTCCACGTCAAAAGCTAAAAAATCGTGCCGTCGCCGTGGCAGTGGAAACACTTGGTTACAAAAAAATATTACAAATTGAATATAGAACATCTAAACCAAATTTTGACCAATAGGAGAGCGCAAAAAACAATTATCCCTTCTCAGAAGTCAAAAATCCACGTCAAAAGCAATAAAATCGTGCCGACGCCGTCGCAGTGGGAACGCTCGTTGCCGAGCGTTCCCACTGCGACGGCGCCAACACGATTTTATTGCTTTTGACGTGAATTTTTGACTTCAGAGAAGTGATAATTGTTTTTGCGCCCTCCTATTGACCAAAATTCGGTTTGAATATATTTTAACCAATACTCTCCTATCAGAAGTTCGTAATAATATCTATAAAAATAGCCATCCTATTTTTAAAATAGTGTAATATCAAAGTGCAGACTAAGTTTATTAGTTAATTTATTTTTCTATATTGTTTCAAAATAGCGACTATTAAAAAAAAACGTAACTTCGGTAAAATATTTAAAAATAAAAAATCAAAATATTTTAACAATTAAAAAATTAATGTTTAAAAAATCTTATAAAAATGAAATAAAAATAAAAAATATAATAAAAGTTTTTTTACACACTTTTATAGTTTCTGGACTTGTCTACAGAATTTTATCTATAATATATTATAACAAGACCATATATTCTCAAAGTTAATTGACTCATCGCTTATTTTTCAATGACAAAAAAAACGGCTAACTTTATTAGGAAGTTTGATCCGCCGTTATATTTTAAAATAGAGGCTTTGAATAAAAAATAAAAAATCGTTACTTCAGTAAAAAAATATTTAAAAGTGAAAATTATGTTTAAAGAAAAATTAAGAAATCTACGTTTAAAAAATCGTAGAAAAAAAGTAAAGATAAAAATAAAATAAAAGTTTTTAGCCACATGTTTATTTATAGCTTCTCGACTTGTGTGCGGAATTTTAGCTCTCGATTTGTTTTGCGGTTCACATTCTAAATTTTAAGAGCAGCATAGATTCTCAAACTTATTGACTCATCGCCCACTTTTCAATCACAATTTTTTTAATTGCTCACTTCTTAACAACTATTTTAGAATTTCATTTCATTTCAATTTTAGAATTTCAAATAGTAAGTATAAAAATAAAATAATTGTAATTAAAAACTAATTTACTAAAACAAAACAAAAAATGCACACTTTTACAAAAAATTTTCACCAATAATATTGAATCATATTAAAAAAAGAGAATAAAAGTACTACTTATAAAATTAAAAATGCTATTATTAAAATTCACATTTGGTATTAAATATTTCCTACTTACAAAATAATAAATGTTACTTGTTTTTTTATAAAAATTGTATTCGCAATTAAAAAAACTGGAAAAAAATATTACAGTAGCGATATTCAAAAGATCTTAGAAGACATATATTTACTTTTGTTATGCAAAATATATTTACTTATCAATAAATATAAAATTTTCGTTCAACATTATTTTTGAACAAAAAAATTTTTGCCCACTTCTTCGTCGCCCTCTATGGATCATCTATCGCCCAACGGTGGGCGTTATTATCTACGTTGAGAACCTATGCTTTATATAATAAATCTGTCTGTTTTATAAAATGAGTATTTTATACATTGAATTGGATGAAAATATTTCTTACTTTTTTATATTTATTTTTAAAACTTTTGCTGTAACCTGACAGGTGTAAGCCAGAAGTAAATCTGTACCAACTGATTATGTTAATCGTACAAGTAAGTAACCAACAGCTTGAAAGTCTGGTGACATATATATATTATTTAGTGCCGCTGCCGAAAAAAAGCATTTGATAAAAAATAAAAGACTTTCATTAAATAACAATCAAGTAACAGTAAAATAGCGAAATTAAATTATCTTATTAAAATTTATATTAATTACTGTGACGGTAGCGGGATAGAGCATGCCGCCAAGTGCCAGGCGATGCGACGCATATCGCGTACTCTCTCAGCTGACTGCCGGACAATCAAACGTGTCCAGAGAATGACTTACGGCTTGCGACTTTCAATACAGATTCGAACATAGAATAAATCATGAGTTCTTTGCAAGCGCATACCTTCCGTTAAATTCACATAAGTAAAGTATTTTACATTAAAAAAATATTTATACCCACATGCATAAATAAAAATATTGTTTCATAAAATATACTACTTTTAACATATTTGAAGCATAAGAGCAATCCCTACAAATTATTTTATTTTAACTACGTTGACGATTAAAAAAATGTCTATTCGTTGGTTGTGACAAAATTTGAGTCCTAAATAAAATTAGCTCTTTCTAGAAGTGTACATATATTTTCCAATGCCCGTACATGAACATCACCTCCGAATAAAAATGGTTCTATATTTCTAAATTTTTACATAATTATTAAAGATATGGAATAAACTTTTTAGAAAAACACTAATGATTTGTAAATAAAAAATACGGTTATACAGATAAACTGTGGTATAGCTTTCACGTTTTTTACGTTGCGTCATGGGGGTTAGCGGTTGCGGGCGAGCAACGAAAAAAAAGTACTACTATCCGGAAGTGGTTCTGGTATAATTCGATCATAGACCACCGAGAAGCACCTGCAGGCAAACACCTGAACTCATCCCATCCGAGCTATAGACCACTGGGTCAAACTTTCACGCTACCCGCGCGGCAGAATTTTTTCGCTTTGTTCTGCCGAATATTCTCATTAACAATTACTCTCGACGCGAGAGACTAAAAAGACGCTAATTTGGCGACACACATACTTTTAACGATTAACACAAACTGACAGTGAAGTGGGCACGATAAAGAGGTCGAAGATTCGAACAAACAGACGCTCACGCGTATGACTCACTTTGTTTGGATTCATAAGGTATTCTAATACAAAGTAACTAGTTGACTAGGTTAAACTGTTAAATTGTGTTCATTCTGTAGTATACTCGATATCGTGTGCTGATGAATTAATTAATAGTAAATGTGACCTAATTGAATGAACGTTTTTAATACTCTTTCAATAAAATAACTATGATTAAAAAAATCTTATAAAACATATACTTAGCAATTTTAAAACGCTTTAAAATGATATGTTTTTACGAATAAATTAAATCGAACGGAACTTATAATTTTAATTAGCATCGAGAACTTTGCCATAAAGATATAATATCCTGTTTTAAATACGTTTTGTAAATATCGTTGATTTTATTTTTTAAAATGATATGTAAAATTCATGGTTTTACAACAATATATAACTAATAATTTATTATCTGCTCCACCTGGGAATTGAATATCAATATATTAGAATACGTTACGCAATATATCGTATTGTATTTGGCTGTTAAATTTATATTGCAAAACTTATGCTGCAAATAAAACAGTTTGACCTAGAAATTCCAGACTTAATAAGCTGTGCAAATTTCATGACGCCAGAACTCTCTGTGCGAATGTTTTTGCTGTTTATAGTTAAAATACTATATTAGTATTAGTCCTTGGCGATTCAGAGAAACTTGTATTTTACAAACAATATTGTTTGAAATACCTGGAAATATTTTTTTGTGAAACCCTACAAACTAATAAATATATTATTATATTCTAGAGAAGAATATTCGTCTTTGATTCTCTGTTTATCTTCTATATACGACCAATCCACACGAATCTATGTGTTATTATTTTTTATAGTGTCTAGATGATCAAGAATTAGTGATTATTATATAATTAGAATTCCATTCAATCATCACAGATTAGGTTTTCATAGATCTTTCTAATCTCACGGGTGAATATCGTGATGATTAGTTCAAATCGAGCTAGGTCATACAAATTAGGTTACATTTGCAGGCCTGTAAATTTGTTTTATTTTGCTCAGTAATTATTTGATGCGTCTTTTTTATATTAAATGTTATATAGCGAAACCTTGATTTACGAGTATTTTTATAAAACAACTTGACTCGATATACGAGCAAAAAAACTTGATAATCAATTTATGTAGTATATATTTACCATTTTAATTTTCTCCATTGAAATGGATTAATGCCATTTTAATTTTTGGAATTTTTAATACGAGTGATTTGAGTTACGAACTCCGTCACTGAACGAATTAAACTCATACTTTAAATCGAATATAAAAAATCACATATAGTCCTTCAAATTGTATTATAAGTATTGTATAGTTTTGCTATCGACTACCATATTTAAAATAATATCAACATGAATCTTTTTTCAAATAGACCTTGTAAATATCTCGACTGAAGTAAAAATCATAGAGAAAAAATATTTTATTATAAAATAAATATTAAAATAATAATAAAAAAAGTTTTTAATTTTTACGATATATACAAAAACCTACTGATTTGTTTATATACATATTTATTAAAAAAATATAAAATTATTTTGATAAAAAAATATTAAATATTAAATTAATAAAAAAAATACAAAAATTATTTTATGTGCATATTATATATTATTTTATATAATAAAATTAAGCAAAAATCTATAAGTTATAATTTCTAAAAAAATGCTTATAAAATAAACAATAAAACGATCATTTTTAAACAAAATACTAATCACTTTTTTCTTTTGCTTTTTATATTAAAAAATATTTTTTCCATATTTTAAATTCTTTATATGTTTACTATATGTAATAATCTATCATAATAATTCATGAAAATGTATATTTATTAATTTTTATCAAATCTTTTGTTGTAATCTGACAGGCGTAAGTCCAATGAGTTACAACGGGCAAATCTGCAACACCTAAGTAAGTTCATTAGACTGAAAATATGGGAATCGGTGACATCTATATTATTAATTATAAATTTATGAGCTATACAATTTATAATTAATATATGTCATTGCAGTTGGGGCCGGTTTTTTTTTAATAATAGTGCCACTGCCGGGGCTCGATACAGTAACCTCAGAGTTACTAGTCTGAGACATTACGGACTACGCTATTCCGTCTGCTACTAAAAACTATTCTATAATATTATTTGAAAGAAAAGTGTTCAATAATAATAAATTACAAATTTTAAGAGAAAAATTTCCGGTATCTAAACCTTGGAAATTACATGGAATTATATTATTGCCGGTATCTGAACATCGAATCAACGTGGAATTCTATAATACATATAAATCTTTGTGGCAATCTGTTAATATGAAATAAACAAACAGACTATTAGATGTATGTAAATACATTCAAAGTGAAAATTTCAAAAATGCATACATTAACTAGTTAATGTATGCAGTGTCAAATAACTTCAGTTACAGTACACACAAAATAATTTATGAACAATGTAACTAATTATTATATGTTCTCAATCTTAACGTATTCAAAATTAAATTATTTATATATTTAATAGCTATTTGAAACCATTTATTTGATGCTAATTTATATTATTTTTATTTTAAGTAGATTCGTTGCAGAGAGTTATTCATGGGGTGTTCACTGTTTCAATATTTTTATTATATCTACGATTAGATTGGTTGTCAAACACGCTCGTCTGTTAAATCTTGTTTGTTGACGATGTAACTAGATCAGGTCGGAGAGTTCACACTCACACTAGGCAAAGCATACATTAAATAGGGAAAGTATACACGAAATGTAGCATTGCAAGTTTTAACTAATAGTCATAGTTAGTACATACGAGTATAAAAATATTGTCAAAATTAGAATAAAAAAAATGTTTTATGAAACGTGTAAATATTAAATTTGCAGATGGAAGTGACGTTACAACGAGAATTTTTGGGTCAACGCCACAGTGACATTCCAACATCAAATCGCAATAATTCAGTGAAAGTTTAATGTTATATCGTGGGTGTTATAGGTGGTCATCGGCCGCGGCGACATTGGCCTTCCCATGCTTTAAAATCCCACGACCGCGGGCGTAAAACCATTTTAACCGACATATTTCGTCTCGTGTCGATATATGTACAATCGACATTCCTTAGAGAAAGCCACCGACCAGCGATGTCGAAAATAACACTCGATAATAGCATCAAATACTTTTGATGGGAAAAACACATACAAAAAAATTGTTGTGACTAGAAAATTCCTGTCAACTAGAGAAAATACCAAAGCTCCGGTTCGTGAATAAGCCGTAAAAACTACTTTTTGGTAGCTTACAATATAACATATAATTGAATAAATATTCGCAAGACTATTTATAAAGTACTACGAGTATAAAAAACAAGTATGATAATGTGAACAACTTAGATGGCGATTAGATTACTCGAAGAACATGAAAATTACGTTGCTAATATATGAAGAAAACGATTAGAGAAAGTTTTTAACGTCTTCATACAACATGAAATCACTGAAAATGATCGGTTAACTACTGAATAAATGACGGTCAAACCATCAATTAAGTGAAACGGCTATAAACAAGTGACATGAGAAAACTCCCCGTCGTTTCTACGACTAAGGTGTGTAACATGTGAGGAAATTTCATTATAAATGTTTACCGCAAGTCTGGATTTCGATGATACGTGGTAAATAACCACAGTTAAAATAGCACAATGGCAAATTCTTGAATAGTAATAAATACAAAATAGGCGTATGTTAAAAAAATCTATACAAGACGATTGTGTAAATTTTACCTCACCGTCGAATTTCGACCCATAAATTAACAAACGCACAATGAGCGACACAAATAGGCAGACGCACAATAGTGTTCAATATATTGGCCTCGGAATGTGTGTAGTAAAATAAAATGACAGGTATTATTGTATACAATGCGTTGTAAACGGTGAAAAATTAACGTATTCAAGTATTCCTTTTTTCATATAAAGGTGTAATAAAAAAGTGGCAATAACATTTACTCGTTGAATTAAAAATTATATTTTTTTAATGTAATATTGAAGCGTATTGTGTGGAGGTAAATTTAGAGGTCCCTTCGTTTCCCATTGGCCTTTATTCAAATAGATTCGATGAAGCATTGAAAAACTCAACAATTCTCAGGGTGTGTGCGGACTGTTCATTCTTTTTTTGCAACACAAAAGGTTTATTTATATCGTTTCCATTTGTCTGTGACGATTCGTAAGTACGAGTTTACAGTCACAAGCGAGTAACTTTTGACATGTTGCTCATGCGAAAAATAAGAACATATACATATATAATCACACATAATTGTGAGTTACACAATGAACAATATTCCCATCGTGTATTCATATTTTTATGTTTTTTACGAGACCCAGTTTTTGCTTCAATTTGAGCAAAAACACAAGCTTTGCATATTAATAACAGCAATATCCGGATAGTAATGGAATATGTGCGATAATTATATTTTTAATGGACGATAACATCCGGCAGCTTTATAGCTTTTTCATCGCCATGAACAAATCAATCATAAAAGATTTTAAATATGTTTTTTTTTTGTATTGTTTTAGAACTAGCCTTCGGGCAAAGATTGTAAGCAGTTTGGACAATGTTAAAGTCAATAAGTTGAGACGCAATTTAGTGACTTTCTAACGTGCTTTGTATTTTATTTTTCTTCTTAAACATTATATGTTATATATACACGGTATACTAATTTTAAATGTACATCATAAAAAACGTACGTGATCCTTTTTTATAGTTTTTGCAAAAAATGTTACTCTTGAACAGTACAAGCCTACATATATATTTTTGTTTAAATATATTATTTATAGATCCCATAAATACCATGGCAAAAATCTAATTTAGCATAATTACTGTAATATGAAATTGTTTAAAAATTCAATTAAAGCATGCAAAATTCACACAATTTTTTCATGCACTTTTTCTAAAATTCCCATTGAAGTTAACTTCCATTCAATTCTCTAAACTTTATCATTATAAAAGACAGAGTTTTTCTCATGATCATGACACTTATTATTTATATGAGATTATTTAAATTAGGTGAAACATAATTATACAAAATTTTAATTAGTAAATTTTAATTATATTAATATACCTAAACCAGCAAAATATGTTTTTGACTAGATTTTCATTTTATTGATAAAATCAATTTTTTATCAAGTGATAGTATATTCACATCTAATCAATAAAAGTCGGTTCAAAATTGTTTCTGCCATAATATATATACAATGGTACCTCGGTTTTCGTCGATAATCCGTCCGAAAACGAAAACTGAGGCAATTATTTGTAGTATGTTTCAACATTACTATGTATTAATCGTTTGCAATCAATAAAAAAAACGACGAAAACCGAAACATTTTTTACGCGGAAAAAATCTGCTAAAACCGAGGTACCACTCTGCATGCTTTTTTATTTAATTTTTAGAGTTATTGGCAATATTAATACATTTTTAATATGTATTATCATTATTTGCCACACTTATGAATCTAATATTTATTACCGTCTGTTAAAGACTCAACAATTAATTTTATATATTATAATTATTTTTAATACGAAAAAATTCTCTCACAAAGAAAGTGAAAGAAATATTATACATTGTGTTTCTATTCAATAATTATTAAGGAAGAGTTTCTCAAATAAAAGATTTATTAAAAATACTAATTTCTTTGTTAAAAATTAAATTTGTACGAATATTTTAAAATGCTCTACAAATACAACTGCATTTTTTTATATTACTACATAAGAAAGGATGGGTCTGTGCTAGATGGCCATATAGTCACTATCAAAAGATAATTATATATATACTTTTGATATTTTATATTTACTTTGAAATCTCCAAAATTCTATATATCTATAAAAAAGCTATTCACGCACAAAGTAATTGCAGAATCCACGTCAAAAGTAATAAAATCGTGCCGTCACCGTCGCAGTGGGAACGCTCGGGAACGAGCGTCTGTTGCGGTAGACTGTTGGCGTTCCATATGGCAATATGTAGTAACTTTTTATAACGATAATAATTGAGAATCGAATGAAGCACATCTAAACCAAATTTTTACCAATAGAAGAGCGCAAAAAATAATTATCAGTTATCAGTGAGAATTGTTTTTTACGCTCTTCTTAGTGATAATTGTTTTTTGCGCCATATCGCAGTGGGATCGCTTGTCACCGAGCGTTCCCACTGCGACGGCGACGACACGATTTTATTGCTTTTGACGTGAATTTTTGACTTCTGAGGAGTGATAATTATTTTTGCGTTCTCCTATTGACCAAAATTCGGTTTGAATACACTTTTTTTAGATTTTCTTAGAGAGATAACCCGATTTTTTTGGTTTAAAATCAGAAATTTCATTTCATATATTTCCGGGGGGGGGGGGGGACAAAAGTTGGCCAGTCAGTGGTCTTTTTTTAATATTTCTATTTCATTAAAATCCATTCATTAAATACATTTTTCTGACCAAATTCAAGAAAGGCAAATGCCCTCATCTTCCCTCTCTCTCCCCAAATGACTTTCCTGGCCATAACACATTAATTGCATTATGGAAAAAAAGTTTAAATATGTTTCAAAATTTTGTAATAAAGTTTTCCTTAAAATTTGAAAATAACTATTTTACTACATATTGCCATATGGAACGCCAACGGTCTATCGCAACACATACAAGAAATATGTTTTTTCTCTGAAACTCATTTTACGGAAAAAACTTGCGCCTTCCTATTGACCAAAGCTAAGTTTGTATACACTTTGACCAATAATTAATATCGGTAAGGATAGCTATCATATTTTTTAAACTGTGTAATATCGCAGTGCAGATGAATTATGGAGAAATATGCAAAATGCAACGTCTGTCAATATTTTTTTCCGCTTATTTTCTTCTGAGAGCTTAGTATGTATTTTGGACTTGACCTAATAAAAGTTCTAAAACTGTAATTAGTTTTAGAACTGTCATTAGGTCAAGTTGGGTTTGGTTAATTAATGTAGGTTAGGTTTGGGTTTGAAGCGAAAATGGATGTTTCGTAACTGGCAAATTGAATTTCATAGACATTTTAGAGCAGCATATATAATTTCACTTGCACATATCAGATGAATTTATTTCTTCACTACACTAGTGAAATATATAACTTTACTAAAAAAAAATGCACACTGACATCGCATGTAAATAAATAATGATAAGTATGTGAATTATTTACTAGAATCTGCCAGATAAATTATATTTTCACTGGTAAAAATATATATCTACCAGTGAAAATGAATTCCAATATGATTCCATTGAAATGTTATATTTTAAAAAAATTAGATTTTCTTTGAATGATAACCGAATTGTGATCCGAGAATTTCTGGTTAGAATCAAATGACCCCATCTGCCTCCCCCCCACCCAAATGACTATAAAATATTTCAAATGTAAATATCAGACAGTTGTAATATTTTAAGGGCATAATAGTAACGCAATATACACTAAAGCTATCGGTCTGTGCGATCCTTTATACAGCATATGGATATAGTCATTTATATACAATAGTTCTAGAGAAGCTTGGAAGAAAAAATGGCAATCAATATTGAATAAGACTTTGTGTTGTGAGAAACATTGGCATAATATATTGTAAATGGTGTTTCTTCTCGAGAAATAATTCTCGAGTTCTTGAAAAATGTGACAATTTTTTGAGAAAATTGATCATTTAATCAACAATTAGAAAAATAATTTTAATAGTGTAAAAAAACCAACAACTTACAGATTAATGGACTTGGACTTAAAAATATATGAAACGATCGGCAAGAGAACAAATAATTTACAGTGCCTTGTTGTCGATTAAACCAACATCAACACAAAACGAGAGGAATTTTTCCACGGCCGAAATTTTTTAACACAAAAGGGAACGAGGATGTCCGATCCTATTTTAGATGGCATGTGTTTTTGAAAGGGTTATTTAAAAATAATGTGCTATAATGTATCTTATATTAATTCATACATATATTAATAAAAAAAAATATATTTCGATAACATAATACGATAATAATATTTATATATTATATATAAAGATATCTGCAATACTTCACAGAATTACATACATTTTTTCATTTAACAAAATTTCTCGAGAATTCTCGACAAATTGAAGAAGTGAAATCGAGAATAAGAATCATCGAGAAATCAGAATGCTTAATTGCACCTTTCATCATGAAGAATAGATCTGTTCAATGGGATCCAAAATCTATGAGTAAGTATTTTATGTTATATCAAGCTTTGAGTATTCAATCAATGTTTTTAGTAAACTGATATAATGATGTTACATTGTTAAGATTGACAACTGAAGGTTTTACATTCGATTTTAAAAATATGTTCTAATGTAATGACCCAATTCCTTTCCATTTTTCTTGTGCCAAAGTACAGAGCGGCTGTTAGCTTCAATCGTAATAAATTTTATCTCGCGCACACACACGAACAAAGCTAATCTCTCATCCAGGAATCTGGTTGCGAATCGCAAGCGGAGCGAGGCGGATTTGCGCAAGTGTGCCGCCGATTCACCGGCGCGGCAGCCCACACCTGTTGTCTGTCGCATTATAGTTGCGGTTACAGAAACCTCGTTAAAAATAAACCACGCCGTTACGTTTATGACACTTTTTGCGCCAGCGGACAGACCGGTAATCCGAGAATGCGTCAATCACGCCGCGATTTGGCGCGTGAGACGTTAATGGAGGCAATGGATTAGATCATCGGGTGACCCCCAGCTTCCGTCGGTTTACCCTCATTGCCCACCGCTTGGTCTGAACGAAACTTTCAACATCCATTCGAAACGTCTTCTTAATCGACAACATCACGACCATAAGCGCGAAAGTAAAAGTAGATTCGCGCATTATGCAAAATCAGACAATACTTAAAATTCTATCGAAAATACAATTTTACTTTCTATAATTGCGACAAATTTGCATTGTAAATGTGAACGATTGATATTCAAATAAGCTGCAACATCAATTTTATTTTGCAAATATTTATTTATGAATAGAGAAGCAATTTATATTGCTACTCAATCACAGAAGCTTTCAAAATGTCACCATGAATAAATAAATAGTATATGTAATAATATAAATATATTAAATTTGGGCAAGAAAATCATGAAAATATTTGCGAAAAGAACACTATATAATAAAATCATAAATATATTTTTATAATTGTATATACTAAAAATGCTAATTTCTTGATTAACAAAATAAATTTTGGTTGAAACACTAAATTTGAATGTATTACCCCCTTAAGCATAGACATATCTTGATTATTATTAAAATAAAATAATCCGATCAGAATTGAGCTTATACTTTTTATCAAAATTTTATTCATAAAATAAATTGTCTTGTGCTATTTAAAATAAGCAACTCACATTGCTCGAAAACTACCAAAATATGTTGAATAATCTAAATAGTTAATATTTTCTTGACATAAATATGTTGTTTTTATATGTATTTTGATGAAAATACTATTAATTATATATCAATAGAAATACTATTAAGTAGATCTTATTCAAAATATCACCAATTTCAGAGGTCTTAAACCAAATTGAAGAAAATCAAATCAGTATCTTTAACTGCACACTCAAAAATTTCGTCAGTCGAAACGCTTAAAATGTTTTAAAAAAATATTAGATTTTCATAAAATATATTTAAGAAGCAGCACAATTTGATCCGCCATCTTGTTTCAAAATGGCGAATAATATTTTTTTTCTGTTTTCAATAACTGCCATACTTTTAATCATATTGACATAAAATTTGTATTAAAACTAGATCTTGTAAATATATCGGCTAAGTTCGTTAGCAGATAAAAAAATTGTAGCTCCATTAAAAAATACAAAAAAAGTAAAGAGATCAAAAACGTTTGTTAATAGAAAAAAAATATCAAACTCAAAATGTCTGCTATTTAAAAAAAATCACAACTGTAAAAAAAAATATTTAAATATATATTTAATAACTAAAATAATAATAATAAGCTTGTTGACACAAAAACGCGTCATATGTATTTTTATGTGGAGGCGGGTGACGCGTTATCCGCGTCATTCGTTGTACGAAACGTTACTAAATAAAAATATATAAAAAAAAAACACAAAACCCAGATTTATAACATTTAAAAAAGATATGAAGAAACAGCCGCAATATATATATTTATTTTAATTTAGATTATTAAAAAAAACGTTTTTCAAGGTTTACCGCCTCATTTATGATTTATTACAATTTATACTACCGTAGTTTTAATTGAATTTAGATTAAATTACATGTACATACATAGCTTGGCTAAGCCATATTTTTTTTAAAAAAATAAAAAATCAGGGCTTCGTTAATAAAAATTTATAACTAAAAAAAAAAAAAAATATTATATCCTATTGCACACAGAAATCTACATAATTCTTGCGGCCAGTGGAGGGATACGTTTTAGATAGATTTCTTAATAAATATAAATATCTAATGCGGAGGGACCATAAATATAGATTTTTTGAATATTTCAGCTCAGTTTAAAAAAATCTAGGGAGAAAATTTGAAAATGTTTTAAAATTTAAATAAAAATAAATTTTTATTTAAAAAGTTTTTTTGTTACAATTTTTGTCATTTATGCATGTTTTTTTAACCCACCGTACACGCTTGTGTACACCTGTTTGAAACTATATGGTAGAAGTGAACTATAAAAAATTTAAATTAGACAATGTCATTGGTTTATTATCGTATTACGGATTTGAAACAATATTACTTAGACAAGATGTTTTTATCGTTTATTATTAAAATAATAAAATATTCAACATCAAATTCCATGTTTTTTACCATGTTATGATTAAAATTGTTATAATAATAGGTTTCTTTATCAGATAGACTTATCGAGTAATTGAAAATGGCGAGTATTCTAAATTTATTTAAAATAAGAAAAAATATTTTATGTGAGATGTATCGAAATTTGAGGATACGGCAACTACTGCAGATTCAATGATATCGCCATTAAACTTATTATAAAAATAGCTCTTGTAAATATATCCGTTTAATTCTCTAGATAGCCTGATCCACCTTTTTTTAAATGACAGATATTTAAAACATTAAGAATCGTTATTATTTTAATAGTTAAAAAAAAACATAATTTTTTGTGGGATATAACGAAATTTGAAGAAATAATATGTATCGTATTTTTCATGACATTGACACGAAACTTGCTCTAAAAAAATCTGCAATAATGATTCAAAATAACGTTTATTAAAAAAATCGTTTAAAAAATATATTTAAATTACTTTTAAAATAACTAAATAAAAAACAATCATAACGAAATCAAAAATATTTTTTAATTATTAAAATTGATTTTTAGAAAACATTAAAATGCATTTCATAAATAATGAAGACATGAATATTTACATCAAATTATATTTTACTGAAAATTATGATAAAAATCCTTCATAAAAAAATATTTAACTATGGCTAATAAAATATGGTAAAATCATTATATTTATATCCTTATCAAAAATATATAAATGATATATTAAAGATACAAAGTCAAAATTAAATGAATCAGACTGGAGATCTTTGAGGATAAAAGTTCAAGTATTAATTATCACTCACAATACAAACAAGATGAAGCTATTTCGCGACAACTAGTATTTGTTTTAGCTGTCACATTCGAGAACGAAAGTTCAACAAACGCTCGACTGGAAAATACCGTTTTTGGCACCTCGGTCATTTCACCAATCGTCCTGACTATGCACGCCAGGCGATTATTCATGCCGACGAACCGAACTTTCTACTTTATGAATATTTAATCGCTTCCCAAAAGAGCCTAGGGCTTACGAATTGCGAATTTGCATCTAACAACCGTCGACTACTATAGTGATGCTAACAATCGGAGAAATCGTTTTTTAGCTCCGTACACAGCTTCGTTTGCGCAACGCTAAATTATAAATTTAATAATGACTGAGATTGCGCTTCACAACCTACATTGAATAGCCCAGAAAATGTAACGTCAAATATTTTTCTAAGCCACAATTATAGTAACAACTTTGCAAGAATTGTGTTACAAAAAAAGCAATGTAATGCTGAGAAAAAAATATGTGCATCTCTCTTAATTGAAGGCTATACATATTATATTTGATTAGATCTAATAAAGATTAATTTTGTAATAAACAATAAAATCCAGCGATTTACCTTGATATGTCCTTTCATAGAAATATTGCTTAATTTATAATTGCTCAATATTTTATAGGCATTAAAATCTCATTTTATAGAGCATTGTTCACAAGAAAAAGTTGAGTATTGTCAGCATTAAAATAAAATATTTATTTAGCAATGCTTGTAAACTTAACGCGAAATAACAAAACACATAAAAGATCGTATCATTGTGGTAGTTTAAAAATGGCAAACGCGTTTATACAATTAAAACACTTCACTCGATTTTATGCGCACTGTGGTTATGATAAAGCGATATTCCGACTTTTTGAGGAAACTTGGACGTACCTTGTGGAGAGTTGTGGATTGCGATACTGTTGGAGAGCGAATGGATTGTCGACTGTGAAAAGTGGTGGAGTATATAGCCACGAATAACCTACATCCTCCCCACCGAACCGCCGAACCTCCGAAGCCGAGGTGCATCTCTTCGCTGCATGATGCCTCTCTTCCGATCCGATGGCATGTTATGCACCGCGATGCCTCAACTCGTAATACGAATACGACAAAATCGTCAGATTACATTTCGACTGACGAAAGTGAACCGAATTCGTTTACATGCCGCGTAATGACGGATGATATTTTTTGCTTTGAAACAATGTTATGAATGTCGCTACAAAAATAAATGTGTTATTTATTTATTTATGCAGATAAAGTCTCCAATTTTCGATTTTGAATCAATAATTATGCAAATTATAATATCATAAATGCTTCATCTTATATTTCATAAAACATATTTTAACTAGCTGTCGGTACTTCACTACCGTGAGGTACCACAGCTAGTGAGTGTGTGGATACCGGACCTTCAACTTTGTGGGTTTTAAATTTTATTTATTTTTTATTGTTCATACCGAATATTTAAACTATTTTGTGACTATTCGCAATATGGTGAATTATAAATATGATTATGCAATTCCTACATATTTTATCGATATGTACCAGTTAGGTTAGTACAGTTAAATTGTATTTAAAAGCTTAACAAATTTACTGACATTACAATAGATGTTATACTGTATAGTTGAAAATATATAAATTTTAATACACTATTTAAAAATAAATAATTTTCGTAGAAAAATGAGCATATAGATCTTCAAAATTTATTCTTGGAATTCATAATTCTTATAAAATTTTGGATTTCGTTTTAATTGGAGACTGGAATTTTAATTGAAACAAATATGAGAATATTTATACTTTAAAATTAGTAAAAATATGCAATGTGTTAAAAAAATACAAGGACAATTTATATCTAGAGCACATTAAAAGATTTAGTTTTTACCAATAGTAAAAGAGTACAACGTAACGTAAAAATTACTGATCATTTTATTGTATATATTTATATAAAAAAACATATGATAATTAGGTAGCGCACAAAAAAAAAGTTCTTGCAAACTCTCAAAATTGTGTATATTCCCTACCAGCAGCTTAAAGAAGTACTTTTCCAAGTACACTTATCGATGCGACTTTAAGGTAACATATCTTAGTATATCCTGTAGTAATTTCGTGGAAAATAAAAATTGATGTATATGTATTTGAGAAACCTTTTATAGACTTTTTATATTACTAATAATTCAATTGAATTACTTGGCAACCAGACCAAAGAAACATGCGCTTTTATGATGCAAACGACCATTTCCGCACTTATGCGTTTTAACATTGAATAAAATTCTGTTTTTTTTATGAGAAATTACGTAGTAATTCTGTGTCAGAAATGTTACTAAAATTTAAATATACGTATACAATAAAGCTGAATATCAATAAAAAAATCATGCTATACATTTTTTCTCAGAAATATGATGCATATTTTATTTTTCTCTACTGATCGCCAACTAGCATAAGGAAAGTCATTCAACGATCAATTCCTATAAAGTATGCTAGGATATGATTCCCCCAAATTGTATCTACGAGTGTACTTGCGAAAGCACTTTTATTAATTTACACGAAACCATTAGGGCTTTAGAAAAATACGTAATTCATCATTGACATGGTGTCAGAAATTCAGCATACATTCACCCAATTAACCACTTGATCTATTGGATTGTAGATGAAGTTAAAATTATAAAAAAATCTATATAATTTAATTTAATTTTAGTATAAATAAAATTATGTCACCAGCTAGGAATATTTTATGCAAAAGATGTGCAATCTAAGTGTTCATAAGGTACGTTATTCAATAACATGTATCGTAGTCGTTGAAACATGATGTACATAAACCAGTACATAAAAGTAGGATGAATTAAATGAAAGTTTTCTATATTTATCACACACGGAAAATATCTCACAAAAAGTTTTAATTCATTCCTAAAAAAGTACGCAATATTTATACCAAAAATATAAGATAATTAAATGTTAAATTACATGTTTATTTGAGCTGCATCATCATTTTTATTATAATAATTTGTAGTCCCAAGTAAGGACTGATTAAGGTTTTTTTAATAATCAGTTCAATATAATTTGGTAAATAAAAGTATTAAAGAAAAATTTTCGTTTTGAAAATGTATTATAAATTAATTGTTCCTGTAACTTGTTTTTTTGCTAACATATACATTTTTTTTAAGCATTTAATATTTTTTATAATTTTACTACTAAGTAAGACTTATATATTAACTATTTTTGTTTAAAATATCATAAAAACATAATATCACACAATCAAATATAATTAAAAATTATCACTGCAATAACAAAAGTTATAATTTTGTAAATAAAATAATAATTAGATTTTTAGTTCAAAACAACAATTAAAATTTAGAGTCTAAAATCGAGCATTAAATAAATTAAATATGTAGTATATGTTATATAATATTTCATAATTACTAATTAAATAAACAGACATATTAAGGATCAACTAAAGTTTAATTATCAGCATAAAAAATTTTCAATTTTATTATCGACTAAATTCGTGCTATTTAAACAGATAATGCCATTCTTTTGACAATATTGTAGTAAGATCAGGATTTGCATAAATGAAAGTTAAGGACCTTTAAATAAAAATCTTAATTAAAAGTTAAAAATGTCACTCACGATAATATTAGTGCCTCACTTTTATGTACCAGTAAAATGGACACAGTTTATTATGAAACAAAATAAACGGTACATCTTCCAGTAACATCTTATTACACAACGAGAGGTGATAATTTGTATTAGATTTGATATTTAAATGGAATAAAGTGCGTCGTACTTTTGAACAGTATATATGTATTTATCGTTTGAGAATCATATTCATCCTACACTAAGTTCTAAATGTTTGTTAAAAAAATTAACAGTAATTTAATAACAAGGATCATGATGTTTCAACTTTTACAAATATTAAAACCTTTGAACTTTTAGTGAAGCAATAAAGAAAGACATAATAATTAATTATTTACAAATAAAGGGTTTCAACATAACTTTACACAAGTAATTATTTTTTTTATTAATATTAGCTAGACACTAGTATTTTATTAATTGTTTTTAACTTTAAATTTATTTTTTGGTTTAAAGATATCTTCATGTATATGAACTCCTAATAAAAAAAATTTCCACCAAAGTCCACTTTTACTACTACATTAATTTTATAAACTTGTTAAATCTCAATTGTATATATGATATTGCTTACTCTATGACAGTATGTATTATATATGAATTAAGCAATTATGTACTTATTTTTATTCATTAAATACATGTTTAGGTTTAAATTGCATTATGTATTATACATAAATCAAATATAACAAATCAACTATTGGTAAATTTATTGTGCTAGAACTAGTTATGTTATTTTTAAACATATGAGTCACAATTATTGTCACAAACGATTTATAAAACTTCAGTCTATCTTAAGACACGACGACGAATCTATCGAAACTTAAATGTTTCCGAACGTTATCGCAGATTACGCGTTTTTAATCCTTAGTTTGTATTCAGAATTGATTCTTGGTTATGATTTGA
Organism: Plectrocnemia conspersa; assembly: GCF_051122295.1. Lineage (NCBI taxonomy): Eukaryota > Metazoa > Arthropoda > Insecta > Trichoptera > Polycentropodidae > Plectrocnemia > Plectrocnemia conspersa. The sequence continues at coordinate 2,503,700 of NW_028277171.1, forward strand.
ATACTACATTTCCTATCGTGAAACTTCAGCAAGGATTATTGCGGGGAAAAGCAATGAAAACACTAGAAGGAGTTCCGTATTATAGTTTTATTGGTATATCATTTGGCGAACCACCTATAGGAAAGCTTAGATTTAAGGTAAAACATTTTTTTTATGAATTATGATTTAAAATTTAAGTAGTATATATAATATTCCAGGATCCTATACCGGCTTCCTCTTGGGAAGGTATCAAAGATGCCATTGAAGAGAGTAACTTGCCAGCTCAGTTTCACTTTAATACCTATCAATTTATAGGAAGCGACGATTGCTTATACCTAAACGTGCATACTCCAAAATTAGAATACGATGGTGAATTGTTGCCAGTTATGGTTAAAATTTTCGGTGGAGCATTTGTTAGTGGTAACATTACATCTACGCACTTTAAACCAAACAATTTCATTAACGAAAATGTCGTGTTTGTGAATATAAATTTTCGTATAGGGGTAATGGGATTTTTGTGTACAGATCCGGTAAATGCAAGAGGAGACATGGGTTTGAAAGATCAAACCATGGCTCTGAAATGGATCAAAGATAACATACAAGTGTTCAACGGAGATCCAAATAAAATTACTATATTCGGCTGCAGCTCTGGATCTGCCTCGGTCGACTATCATATTTTGTCGCCAAAATCTAAAGGCCTATTTCAAAGGGCGATAATGCAATCTGGTTCAGTGATGAACTTTTGGTCAAGAAGTAATGACGGTGTTGAATACGCTAGAAGATTAGCTGCAATTTTAGGATATAATAAAAATTCCAACGAAACTCTGTTCAATTTCTTGAATAATTTTGATACTAAAACATTGGTGTTGAACTCTAGATACATGATGAACGCGGATGACTTCAGATTGATAAGATTATATGCATTTCCGCCTGTCATCAACCAATTTAAAGGATACGATGGATTCTTGAACGAAGAACCTCATACAATGCTGAAAAGAGGAGACTTTAATAAAGTGGAGATATTATCCGGAGTAACCAATTACGAAGGATATGACATGTCTACACGTTACGAAAGTGAGAACCAAGAAATTGAACATGATCTGTTAAATGGAAATTTCATCAAACTAATACCACAGATTTTAAACATTGGCTTTAAAGACTGCGATAAAATGTTACGTTGTTTATATAGATATACAAAAACTAACGACTGCGAGAGCAAATTCAGTAAACCGACAAACATTGTTAATTTTTTTACCGATCTTCTGGTACACGCTGGAGTGCTTTTTTCCCTAGAACAACGATTAAAATACAACCTAAATAATGAGTATTTCTATTACTTTACATACAATATAAATATGGATAAGTACCCTACTATTCGAGGGGCTAACCATGCTTCTGAAGAAGTACTTATTGGATTGACCAGAGACCCTAAATATTTTACTCCAACTGACGTAATAACGAAAGATAGACTTATGAAAATGTGGACTAACTTTGCAAAAACTGGGTAAGATTAACTATGACAAATATTAATTTTATATTAAAGTTTTATATTGTTTTTATAATTATATTTTTCAGAAATCCAACTCCGGAACAAAATGATTTAATTAACGTTAAATGGTTACCTATGACTAAAAATAAATTTCAATTTTTAAATATCAGCGTTAATCTCAACATGAGTTATGAACTGCACACAGAGAGAAGAAATCTTTGGAGAAAAATTTATGAATCTGTTAAAATGTGATCTAAAGTAATGACAATTTTTCAATTAAGTTTTTATAAACATAATGCAAACTTTTAATTTGCTGTACAATTAAACTTGATAAATTTTTTTCTATGACATGTTAGCCACAAATATAGCTTGATTTATACATATATAAAATTAAAAGCTTATCATTACTCTCCCCAGCTGTCTTTGGTTTATAGTTTTTTTACATAGATACAATTTTTGTTTTAGCAAAATAGTCAAAAATCATTTGGAGTTATAAAAATAATATATTTTGAGTTCTAAAATTTAATTATTTTTTTCAAAGTAAAAAATTAGTTTTTGCAATAAAAATATCTACAAATCTGTTGCATTTTTATGATTGTATTATGTAGCGATTTTACTACTTGATTTTGTGTGTTTTGAAGCACTGTATAATTACATATTATTTTCTAAACGATCTGTATAGACATAAAATGTAATGATTTTACTAATAGTAGTGTCAATACATCACTGTTGATTAATTAAACGTTAATTTAAAAAAATACTTTAGTTGTAATTAATTATAAATTATTTATATGTAACCATTATATAGTAAAATAAATTATTTAGAAATACCGTTAGTTCAATATATGAACTTCAAAATTGCAGTTAGAAACATAGTCCAGAACTACCACTTCACTTCTGAGTTGGAATAAGCAAGAGTTCAGCCAAACTCGCACCAAACGGAGCTACGACGAACTGGCCGAGATGACCCAAAGAAGGCCAAGAGTACAACCGATTTCCACTTTAATCGTTTGCTCTGGTCCCAACAGTTTAAATACTGTACAAAGAAGACAATAAAATGTTTTTTTATTGTCTTATTCTCTTACACAAATAGCATGAAAACTTAAAATTACAAATAGCATAAACATATCATATAATCAAATACTATGAAAAATCAATATTTTAAATATGTATTTAAAACATTACTTCAAATAAACTAAATATGTAATATGTTTTATAATATTTCATAATTAATAATAAAAATATAAATATATTTTTTCGATTTTTCAATATAAAAAATAGACATTTTAATGATAAACCAAAGGTGAATTATCATTATGAAATACGTTAAATTTTATTAGCGACTAACTTCATGCAGTATACACAGATAATCTCAATTCTATTCTAGCAAATGGCGGCCCGCGTAGCATTTTAGAAATTACTTTAATAAAATATGTAAGTATGTATTAATAAGAAATTGAATATAACTCAAGATTCCTCCTATTACAAAAAATGTTTTCATTATAATTCCAACTCAAAATAAATTCTAAAATTCTATAACAGTCGTTTTTTGTTGATATTTACACATATAGTATTAAATCAAACTAAAGTAGTGTTTGATAAAGACTACTTAATACAAAAGTTATTTTTAAAAACCTAGTAAATTTTCATTCAATTTATGCAGTAGTAAAATATTAATGAAAAACATATTTTTGAAATTCATATGTAAACTTTTTTTTAATTACAAACAATAATCTAGTCACTAACACATTTCAATTGTAGAGTTCGTAATATGTGTAAAAAATATATTTTATATTGCCAGTATGTATCATATATATATAAAACAATACTATTATTCTTTTTTTAATGAATACAACATGATTAGGATTTAATTGGATTATGTATTATAAATTAATTATATTTTTTATAAAAAATGGACATAGATAACTATCGATAAATTTCTTGTACTAGTGCTAGTTATTATATATTTATTTAAGTTTGGCTATTTTTAAATTTATGATATCACTGTATATGCATGTTAATCACAATTATTGTTACAAACGATTTATTAAACTCCAGTCTGTCTTTAGACACGGTAACGAATCTAACAAAATTAAAATGCTACCGAATATTATCGCAGATTACGCGTTATTAATACTGAGATTGCATTCAGAACTGATTCCTAGTTATGTTTTGAATACTAAATTTCCTATCGTCAAACTTCAGCAAGGATTATTAAGGGGAAAAGCCACGAATACACTAGAAGGAGTTCCATATTATAGTTTTATTGGAATACCATTCGGCGAACCACCTATAGGAAAGCTCAGATTTAAGGTAAAACACTTTTTTTATGAATTATGATTTAAAATTTAAGAAGTATATATAATATTACAGGATCCTATACCGGCTTCTTCTTGGGAAGGTATCAAAGATGCCATTGAGGAGAGCAACTTGCCAGCCCAGTATGACACGGAAACCTATCAATTTGTAGGAAACGACGATTGCTTATATCTAGACGCGCATACTCCTAAATTAAAATATGATGGTGATTTGTTGCCAGTTATGGTTAGACTTTTTGGTGGAGGATTTGTTAGTGGTAACATTACATCTACGCACTTTAAACCAAACAATTTCATTAACGAAAATGTCGTGTTTGTGAATATAAATTTTCGTATAGGGGTAATGGGATTTTTGTGTACAGATCCGGTAAACGCAAGAGGAGACATGGGTTTGAAAGATCAAACCTTGGCTCTGAAATGGATCAAAGATAACATACAAGTGTTCAACGGAGATCCAAATAAAATTACGATATTCGGCTGCAGCTCTGGATCTGCTTCGGTCGACTATCATATTTTGTCGCCAAAATCTAAAGGCCTATTTCAGAGGGCGATAATGCAATCTGGTTCAGTGATGAACTTTTGGTCAAGAAGTAATGACGGTGTTGAATACGCTAGAAGATTAGCTGCAATTTTAGGATATAATAAAAATTCCAACGAAACTCTATTCAATTTCTTGAATAATTTTGATAGTAAAACATTGGTGTTGAACTCTAGATTCATGATGAACGCGGATGACTTCAGATTGATAAGATTATATGCATTTCCGCCTGTCATCAACCAATTTAAAGGATACGATGGATTCTTGAACGAAGAACCTCACACAATGCTGAAAAGAGGAGACTTCAATAAAGTGGAGATATTATCCGGAGTAACAAATTACGAAGGATATGAGATGTCTAGATGTTACGAAAGTGAGAACCATGAAATTGAACATGATCTGTTAAATGGAAATTTCATCAAACTAATACCAAAGATTTTTAACATTGGCTTTAAAGACTGCGATAAAATGTTACGTTGTTTATATAGATATACAAAAACTAACGACTGGGAGAGCAAATTTAGTAAGCCGACAAACATTGTTAATTTTTTTACCGATCTTCTGATACACGCTGGAGTGTTTTTCTCCCTAGAACAGCGACTAAAATACAATTCAAATAATGAGTATTTCTATTACTTTACATACAATATAAATATAGATAAGTACCCTACGATTCGAGGAGCTGATCATGCTTCTGAAGAAGGACTCATTGGATTAACCAGAGACCCTAAATATTTCACTCCAACTGACGTAATAACGAAAGATAGACTTATGAAAATGTGGACTAACTTTGCAAAAACTGGGTAAGATTAACTATGACAAATATTAATTATATATCAAAGTTTTATATTGTTTTTATAATTATATTTTTCAGAAATCCAACTCCGGAACAAAATGATTTAATTAACGTTAAATGGTTACCTATGACTAAAAATAAATTTCGATTTTTAAATATCAGCGTTAATCTCAACATGAGTTATGAACTGCACACAGAGAGAAGAAATTTTTGGAGAAAAATTTATGAATCTGTTAAAATTTAATCTAAAGTAATGACAATTTTTTAATTAAGTTTTTATAAACATAATGCAAACTATTTATTTGCTGTAAATTTAAGCTTGATAAAATTTTTCTATAACATGTTACCACAAATATAGCTTGATTTATATTTAAAATTAAAAGCTTATATTACTTTCCCCAGCCGTTTATGCTTTATAGTTTTTTTACATAAATACCATTTTTATTTTATCAATAAAGTCAAAAATTATTTCGAGTTATAAAAATAATATATTTTGAGTTCTAAAATTTAATTATTTTTTTCAAAGTAGAAAATTAGTTTTTGCAATAAAAATATCTACAAATCAGATGCATTTTTATGATTGTATTATGTAGCGATTTTACTGCTTGATTTTGTGTTTTGTAACACTGTAATTATATATTATTTTTAAACGATCTGTATAGCCATAAAATGTAACGATTTGACCAATAGTATTGTCAATACATCACTGTTAATTAATTAAACATTAATTTAAAAAATTAAAAATACTTTAGTTGTAATTAAATATAAGTTACTAATATATAACCATTACGTAGTAAAATAAATTATTTAGAAACGCCGTTAGTTCAATATATAAACATCGAAATTGCAGTCAGAAACATAGTTCAGAATTACCACTTCATTTTTGAGTTGGAATAAACAATAGTTCAGCCAAACTCGCACCAAACGGAGCTACGACGAATTGGCCGAGATGACACAAAGAAGCCCAAGAGCACAACCAATTTACACTTTGCATTTGCTTTGATTTCCGCAAACGTTTGATCTGGTCTCAACACTTCAAATACTGTACAAAGAAGACAATAAAATATATTTTTATTGTCTTCTTTATCATTTATACCTTTTACACAAATAGCATGAAAACTTAAAATTACAAATAACATAAACATATAATATAATCAAATACTATTAAAAATCAATATATTAAATATTTATTTAAAGCATTACTTTAAATAAACTAAATATGTAATATGCTTTATAATATTTCATAATTAATAATAAAAATATATTTAAAATCGATTTTTCAATATAAAAAAATAGACAAATTAATGATAAACCAAAGGTGAATTATTATTATGAAAAACGTTAAATTTTATTAGCGAAGAACTTCATGCATTATACACAGATAATCTCAATTCCACCCTGGCAAACGGCGGCCTGCGGGCCGAATCCGGCCCGCTAAGCATTTTAAAAATTGCTTTAATAAAATATGAGAGTATGTATAAATAAATATTAATATAACTCAAGATTCCTCCTATTTAAAAAAAATATTTTTATTATAAATCCAACTCTAAATAAATTCTAAAATTCTAAAACAGTCGATTTTGTTGATATCTATACATATAGTATTAAATCAAACTATAGTAGTGTTTGATAAAGACTACTTAATACAGACGTTTATTTTTAAAAACCTAGTAAATTTTCATTTAATTTATGCAATAGTAAAATATTTTTGTAAAACATATGTAAGCTTTTTTGTAGTTACAAACAATAATCTAATCATTAACTTATGTCAATTGTAGAGATCGTAATATGTGTAAAAAATATATTTTATATTACCAGTATGTATATGTATAAAGCAATACTATTGTTCATATTTTTTTATTGAATACAACATTATTAGGATTTAATTAGATTATGTATTATAAATTAATTATATTTTTTATAAAACATAAACATAGATAACTATCGATAAATTTATTGTACTAGTACTAGTTAATATATATGTATTTAAGTTTAGCTATTTTTAAATTTATGAGATCACTGTATAAGTGTATATGCATGTTTATCACAATTATTGTTACAAACGATTTATTGAACTCCAGTCTGTCTTTAGACACGGTAACGAATCTAACAAAATTAAAATGCTTCCGGATATTATCGCAGATTACGCGTTATTAATACTTAGATTGCACTCAGAACTGATTCCTAGTTATGATTTGAATATTAAATTTCCTATCGTCAAACTTCAGCAAGGATTATTAAGGGGTAAAGCCACGAAAACACTAGAAGGAGTTCCGTATTATAGTTTTATTGGTATACCATTTGGCGAACCACCTATAGGAAAGCTCAGATTTAAGGTAAAACATTATTTTTATAAATTATGATTATCAATTTAAGTAGTACATATAATATTACAGGATCCTATACCGGCTTCCTCTTGGGAAGGTATCAAAGATGCCATTGAGGAGAGCAACTTGCCAGCTCAGTTTCACTTTAATACCTATCAATTTATAGGAAGCGACGATTGCTTATACCTAAACGTGCATACTCCAAAATTAGAATACGATGGTGATTTGTTGCCAGTTATGGTTAAAATTTTCGGCGGAGGATTTGTTAGTGGTAACATTACATCTACGCATTTTAAAGCAAACAATTTTATTAACGAAAATGTCGTGATTGTGAATATAAATTATCGTTTAGGCGTAATGGGATTTTTGTGTACAGATTCGGTAAACGCAAGAGGAGATATGGGTTTGAAAGATCAAACCTTGGCTCTGAAATGGATCAAAGATAACATACAAGTGTTCAACGGAGATCCAAATAAAATTACGATATTCGGCTGCAGCTCTGGATCTGCCTCGGTCGACTATCATATTTTGTCGCCAAAATCTAAAGGCTTATTTCAAAGGGCGATAATGCAATCTGGTTCAGTGATGAATTTTTGGGCAAGAAGTAATAACGGCGTTGAATACGCTCAAAGATTAGCTGCAATTTTAGGATATAATAAAAATTCCAACGAAACTCTATTCAATTTCTTGAATAATTTTGATACTGAAACATTGGTGTTGAACTCTAGATACATGATGAACACGGATGACATCAGATTGATAAGATTATTTGCATTTCCGCCTGTCATCAACCAATTTAAAGGATACGATGGATTCTTGAACGAAGAACCTCACACAATGCTAAAAAGAGGAGACTTTAATAAAGTGGAGATATTATCTGGTGTAACAAATTACGAAGGATATGATATGTCTACACGTTACGAAAGTAAGACCCAAGAAATTGAACATGATCTGTCAAATGGAGATTTCATCAAACTAATACCAAAGTTTCTGAACACTGGCTTTAAAGACTGCGATAAAATGTTCCGTTATTTATATAGAAGTACACAAACTAACGAGTGGGAGAGCGAATTTAGTAAACCGACAAACATCGTTAATTTTTTTACCGATCTTTTGGTACACTCTGGGATGTTTTTCTCGCTAGAACAACGATTAAAATACAATTTAAATAATGAGTATTTCTATTACTTTACATACAATATAAATATAGATAAGTACCCTACGATTCGAGGAGCTGATCATGCTTCTGAAGAAGCACTCATTGGATTAACCAGAGACCCTAAATATTTCACTCAAACTGACGTAATAACGAAAGATAGACTTATGAAAATGTGGACTAACTTTGCAAAAACTGGGTAAGATTAACTATGACAAATATTAATTATATATCAAAGTTATATATTGGTCTTTTAATTATATTTTTCAGAAATCCAACTCCAGAAAAAAATGCTTTGATTAACGTTAAATGGTTACCTATTACTAAAAATAAATTTCGATTTTTAAAAATTAGCCTGAATCTCAACATGAGTTATGAACTGCACACAGAAAGAAGAAATCTTTGGAGAAAAATTTATGAATCTGTTAAAATGGTATCTTAAATAATGTTAATTTTCACAATTATGTTTTTATAAACATAATACAAAATATTTATTTGGTTTAAAATTAAAGTTGTTTTTAATTGTAATTAAATTACTTTACTGAATATATGTTTGGAAATGTACTATATATTTAAAAAATAAATCTAAATAAAATACGTTGCATACTTTAATGCTTATTTTCTAGTAATTCTAGCAATATAGTGCAAAAGAATAAAATATTTTGGGAAACTTCTCAAAAAACGAGGTAATAATATTTAATTGTCTGTTGTGCTCATCAAAACAGAACTATAATATTCGAATCATAACTTAATTATGTGTTTTTGTAGTATTATAAAATTAAATATATTTTTTTCACGATTTGTAAAGCCTCAAAAAGTAAATATTTTGCCATAAAGATTTAATGAACTTGATTGATATGTAAAATAACACCCTAATAATTATTTTTTCCTAGTTGTATTTTTTGTTTTTAATTTTTATGTCATAGTGTGTATAAGATGAATAACTCAAATTTAAACAATTTATAGAGATACTCACAAAATAAGATAGCATGTACACTCATTGTACATCATAGTATAGATAAGGTTAAAGTCAAGATTATCTTTATAGTATTAGAGATTCTATTAAAATTGTTATTAAATACGAAAAAAAATATTTAGCAAATATATAGGTCAATGTGGTAGAAAATTAGATATGAATGTAATATTTTTTTACACGTCACAAATAGCCGTAAAAATAATAAAATTAATTTACTGGTAAAAAAACTATTTATACTCAGATTAGAATTAAATAAATTTTTAGTAAAAATCAATAAAACCGTTTAAATCTTATGTCTGTATTTTTAGTTCAAGTAAAAATCGAAAATCGATTCATTCAAAAAGTTTTCAATTACAAAATCAACTAAATTTAAAAATCAATCCTTATTTGTCATATAAATGGCAAAAACAAAATTTTAAAATTCAAATATTTACATTATTTGTAATTAATTATAAGTTGCTAATGTATAACCATTATATAGTAAAATACATTAGGGAGAAATGATGTAAGTTTAATATATATAATTAGAAAATGCAGTGAGAAACTTTATCTACTTTGTTTCCGATTTGGAATAAGCAAGAGAAACTATAATCGAACTCAGAGCTACGCCGAATCGGCCGAGACGACCCAAAAAAGCTTAAGAACGCAACCATTTTTCACTGCAAACGTTTGATCTGGTCCTGAGAGTTCAACTTAACACTTTTATGATTAAAAAATCATTTATACAAAAACTGTACACACATATGCTTCTAAAGCTAGTCTGTTTTTTATCAAAAGTCAGTGAAAAATTATAATGTGTAACGTGTGATCGCGTTAGTATTGGTTTTTACCAAAAAGGATGCACTGGCAGGGGTAAGAACACACGGTGGTTCTGGTTTGTTGTTCGCTAGGTATAGTTGTCAATAATAAATCTAAACCCAAATTGAAATATTTTAGCAAATATTTTTTTTTAGAAATACGTTTTTCACAAATGCAAAATGTAACGAACTTTTGCGTAGCAACAAACGCTTCTACGCTTGTAGAGATAACAAATTATTTTATGGCATGTCTATAAGTTTATTAAAATACCTCGAATGCTTCACGAACCCTTCTTTAATAGATTTTGAATCTGAATGGTGAGAAAAGCCACCGAGAATCATTGAAAACTTCAGATCCTCTCTCGAAACTAGGGTATTCAAATACCCAGGAGCGTGTATGACCCGGTTCTCGGATAATTTTTGTCCACTATTATATTCTGAAACAGAGATATAATGTATATTATATATGTATATTATAAATTTAAATATTTGATTTTCGTATCTAGCTTAAATAGTATTTAATTAAAAAATTTAAAATGTTTAAAAAATTTTTAAATAAATGTTAATACTTAATTTAATCAAAATATTCATGTACACACAATGTATAATGATAGATAAAAAAAGAAAAAAATTATACCTGTATATTTAACAATATATATTTCTGTTGCGACCTCTCCCCTTTGGAGATGGCCGTCTTTTCTTCTCGAAGGACCACCGTCTCTCGACGGAATTAAACGCCTCTAACCATAGAAATGCTTTATTATCAGAGTTTACATCCTCAGAATCCTTGCTGACGCACGACCACACGCCGTGACAGCTGAGGCGCCTTCAGGTTATTTATACACAAAAAACCACGCACGGCCATAACACACTTTTATTCGGCCATGCATAAATATATGTAAAATTGTCGGAACAATTTCTTTACTTACATTGCATTACATACATAAGACTTTGCATTACATACGTAGTCCGTAACGTCTCAGACTAATAACCCAGAGGCACGGGTTCAAGCATAGATAGTAGCATTGAATTTAAACTTATAAAAATGCGCTATTATTAAAAAACCGACAGCAGCTGCAAAGTGATACCTGTTATAAATTGGACTTTAAAAATATATATAGCATTGATTATAAACTGCATTTATAATTAATACTATAGATGTCACCGTTTCCCAAACTTTCAGTCTGGTGGTTGATATTACTTGGGTATTCATTATATCTGATTGACTTACCCAATTGGTATAGATTGAGGTTATGGTTACAACGAAAAAAGGAAAAAAATGTCAGCTCATAAATGTTTCTTTTGTTTATTAATAATAATAAATTCAAATTCAAATTCAAATTACAAATTCACCAATGAATATTTTTTTTAAATAAATTCCATTGAGTTTCGTAAAAACTACAATTTGATGTTGAAAATCATTTTGCATAAAAAAATCATTCAATGACCTATTCTAGAGCTAAAACACCACCTAAATTTTATTACAAAATTGATAACACCGTGCTTCGTCATACAAATGTGATTAGCATATATAAAACATATGCAATAAAGCTGCAAAGATTTTGGTATTGCTCAATTGAAAAGTTCAAGGGCACTGTGTACCTTGTATAATCACCAAGTGCGCAGTACAGTTGAGCATGTTTCTCTGGTCTGTTTGCCAAGCAATGAAACTGACTTACTTTTAATATAAAATACTTAAAAAAGATTTCTGAGATACCTATACAACAGCAGTCGCCAACCTTTCGGACCTCACGGACTATTAAACTTAAAATTTTGTATTCTGCGGACTCTCATCTGTCGATAATCAACCGCTTCTCTTGGATCGAATTTGTACAAACCCTCATGTGTCCAAATTAAAGAGCTCAAGTGGAAGTTAATAATGTGTGTCGGAAGCAAGGCAAGTAAGAGTTGTTGATATAAGCGCTGTGTATCTGATTTTATACACATAGCCAAAGTGAGGGATGTGTAATGCTCACCCACTTTTTCTTGCCACGATCAATTACATCAAGCTAGGAGTGTAATTATATTAGACTGTTCGCTTATTGAACTTTTATGACCGTTGCGTTAGAGTTTAAACAGTTTTCAACATGTCATCTGAACAGGTATGAAACGGTCGTTAAATATTTTGAATAAATCTAAAATATAGCATGTTTGTGACCTATTTCTTAAGTTTATAAGTGCAGTCATCTGTTATACATAATAACACTTGCAGACTTTTGTGATGCTTTTAATATACTCCATCTATTGTCACGTATGGTCCGCATGGCCGGTAAAAAAAATATATGGTTGAAAACAATAATTGTATTATTTCAATACAGAAAAAAAACAATATATATTTAATTAAACTAATACATATAAAAAAGCAGACAAAAAAAATCATAAAATATCAAAGTAAAGTGATACGAACCGGACCAGCTCCTCGTAGCTGACAATAAACAGGTCAATATGCAACGCTAGCGTATTAATGAGCCAGATGGATACAGCCATAGGTGAGTCGGCAAGTGCAGACGTTCTAGTCCCAACAGACATTAAAAGAGGACGCGATCGTGATTCTCAAAGACGTTTTGGAACCCAAAACTGGAATTCCTCGAGAATAGCTAGATTGTCGACAGCACTCAGTAATTTGAAGAAATGTTTAGCGATATACAACTTTCTGCAAGAACTCAGCGAATCGTATCCTAACGCTCCTAAAAGAAAAGCACTGGGATTTGAATCTTTTCGACTAAAAGGGAGTATTTGGTAATTCAGGGACTCTAAATTATAGATCCCGATTCAAGAATGCTACGAATTTATTTTTCATAGAGGACGCGAATAACTAACGGATCGTCAAAGTGAAAGGCGTTCTTCATAACAAAGCCGAGCATCTTGAAAGATTTATCACAGACGTCGTGTATGTGTAAAGAGAACCTCCACTTGCTCTCAAAAGTGATTCCGAGATCTTTAGTGAAAGTTTTTCTAGCCAAAATGTTCCCGCTGAGATCGTAGGAATAAACTGAGGCGAACGGGATCAAGAAAATGACACAGTATGGACTTTCCGACATTAAAGGGCAGACGCTTAACGAAGCCCATCTCCATAGAGAACCTAAATCTTTCTGTAGAAAGAAAGAGTCCGCAACAGATCGAATGCGTTTATACAATTTTAAATCATCTTGAATTTGTAAATGCCGTATTTATGTCATTAATAAATAACATAAAGAGCAGAGGGCCCAGGTTCAACCCTTGAGGCACCCCCGAAGGGGTGAAATATTCTTTTGACAATCGGCCGTCATAGGTTACAAACTGTCTACTATCGCTCAAATAACCGAGTTAAATCATCCGAGCAACCGAGGTTCGACCATTTTTTTTAAGAATAACTCATGACAAACCTTGTCCAATGCCTTCTCAAAATCTGCATATACGATGTTTACTTGAATTCCCGCATCAAGAAATTTTGTCACCATTTTTCTGAAAGACTGTTGGTCCAACAAAACTTACCGAACGTGATTAAAAACATATTTATGGATAATTATTTCAATCTATCGTTTTAAAGGTCCTTGAAATTCATTGTTTTTTGTAATAAATACATAAAACTTATAAAGCAAGGATTTTAGTTTTAAATTTGTTTATTATTATACATATACATCGAGTTATATTATATTTTGGGTAAAAAGAAAATGTATCTTTATTGCTGTTACCAATAATATGAGCTGGTTGAGTTGATTTGGTTTCCATATAAGACCTGTTGGACTTTGAGCTTTGAGAGTTTTATTGAATGTGCTAGAAAAGTGAAGTTTTTTAGAATTTATGGCAGGTTAAAGACCCACGTTTGGGTTCGTCAGGTTTTCCGCGGTCGCGCTAGTCAATTTTGCGCGAAAATGAAAGTTGCACAAAACCACTAAAACTAGCTGCATTTGAAAGCGAAGATGAACCACTCTGGCACACATTGGCCAGATCTTCATCTCGCAGACTTAGCTTCTGGCGCCGTCCGGAATTGCGTCATTATTCGCAGGGACGATCTGTGACGACCTTGGATCGTCATCATCATCATCATCATCAAAAGAAACAGGATCACGATACCACCGGATCTCAATCAATGATCGTGCGAACGATCCGTTCACGATCTTGCTTTTTTTCTCCACTAAATCGGATTGTTGTATCTATGTGAATATGTATACACTTGAAAAAGTTAACCTTGTTCTAGAAATCTCATCTGACGTGGACCCTTTGTATGTATTTTGAGTCAATGTAAACGACCGGAATTATGTATCAAACAAGGATGTATTCTAAGATATATACGTATAACATGAGAAGCACGTTACTAATATTTTTTTTAAATATATCATATAACATCTAATTAGACAGGAAGTAATACATGAATAACTTTTTTAAGCTTATTATCTTAATTTTATTTCAGATTAGATTTTCAATAACAATGCTAAATTCATATTAAAAAATACTATCGAAATATAACCCATTGTTAATAAATGACGGGTGAAGGAAGATAATCGAAAAAGGACAAGAAATCCCTATTTAACAATCGGATAGTATTGTTTCACAGTGTAAGTTTTATGACACATTTCGTTTCGACATCCTCAAACACAACATCAAAACAAAATGGGAGTATTTGCCTAAAATACACATGGCATACTCGGGGGACGGTGGTACACAAAAAAACGGCATTTAAATTTATTGTAATTATTTACCGTCAATGATTGCTTGTTATCCATCAGTTAATGGATAACTCTCTAGTAAGAGATGTAAACAGATTTTTTTAATACTCCAATGCAATTTTGATATCAATTACACAGAATAAATTATTAAATTATGTAATTTTTATTTCGATAAAATATTTTCTGCAATATACTCTTATTTATTATAATGATTTAAAGTTTAGTTTAGAAGTATAGAATAATATATTATACAAGTATAATATATGTTTCGATTATTGTGCTCATCAAGTAATTCACTTTTCTATTATTGCACATTATAATTATAAAAAAGGTCTAGTTCGACTACTATAAAATAATTTTAACCTTCGGAAAAATACGTTTCTTCGTTTAAAATGAAAAACCGTGGGATACCACTTAACGAATAAAAATACGCGCCATAAATCATTTTTGATTAAATATTTTATGCTTTGAGAATAGATAACGCGCAACTATTTTCAATCTACCTTATCGATCAACGGAAATTTATTTCCAAGAAATTCACCATTCTTATATAATTATTCGTCTCACTGTAATGGGGCGTACCACAAAATCTACCCTGAAGAGACCATTAATATAAATAATGAGACTTCGCCTTCGACACTTTGTCTGACATACTTTACCAATTAGTATGGAGCTCAAGTCACCCGAACTTCAAGAGACCTCAAACTTGGACTGCAACTGAGAGGAGGTCAATTCAATTCCGGCTTCTCTCCTCATCTACTGGTCCAGCTCGACGTCTTTAAATATATAGGTAAATAATTTCAATGGGTATAAAACAGATATTTTTAAGTGAGTAATTAAATTACTTTTAGTGTTAATTAAATGGCAAGTTAATATTAAAGGGGCTGCTTTTATATATTTTGACCACGTAGCGTAGTTATATTTTGACCACGTAGCGATCTTTTAACATATATCGATTATAAAATATAAATATACTTAAATCATATACAATCATTCGAATAATGAAAAAATAAATTAGTTTTGGTATTGCTGCTACGACCAGCTAATACCGGAAACCAGAGTTTTTCCGACTATTTATCAAAAAGTTATTGAACGTTTATGGAAGAATTACTATTCATTTATAATTATTAATTGATCTTATATTAATAATATTTCTGACTGTTTCGTCTTAAACTTTCTGACCTGATCGTTTAATTTAATGTTATGTTGATATTTTATTTATTTTTTGGTTGAAATTTTCATTTTATACTAATTATGTTATTTGCTAAATATATTTTATTGTTGTCATCGATTTCCTAATATGCAGTATTTCAACATGAAAAATTTAATAATACATTTTTTCACAAATATTTTATTAATTTATATATGATATGTCATTGGATATTTTTTAGCACTTACATAAAAAAACGGAAATTGTATCATGATTGGATAATTTTGGCTTCCTCTAACCCAATTTCATCAGAATGTATGTCTTTCCGCGTTAGTTGCAGTAAGTTGCAAATATTAATTATATACATAAAGACCATATTTTTATAATATTTATTTATTTTTAAATTTGATGCACCAAATTGTTTCGTAAAAATATATCCTAAAACTTTTAGAAAGTTCGTTAAATTAATCCATAGTAATATATTTGATTTATAATTTCTTACCTAGCTTTTGCGTCATTCTTAATTTAATAATTTACATAAGATTCATTAGCATATCTAAATGGTAAATTTGATCCTAATTGTTTATATATAAACGTTCAGGTTGTTTACATAAACTGCTAATAGCATTTTAAACTTTTTAATAGATTGGAATTTTCGGTGAAATTTTAAAAAATAATCATGTTTTAAAAAGTCACTTTCACCAACACGCAGGAAACGTAAGCATCTTGAGATAAAAAGTGTACACAATGTGAAATTTTCCTTAAAGATTTATGATTTAAGACTAAAATATTGTTTTGGCATTTAGTTAAAATCAAATAGAAATTTTTATTTAGAATATTATTTTAAAAGGGATACATTTACTAATTTAATTAAAAACAGTCAGTGTGATTTGTTGACAAGTATCTCAGAATATATATGTATATATGCTTTAAGTGGTTTAGAAACGAATTTCTAAAGTTCAAGTTACCCTGAAGAGACGAAGGTGTTTTAACAAATATTGACTAAAGAAAGTTTCTGAGAGTCAAGAATAAAATGTTATACTGTCTCCAAATACCGGTGCATGACTCGATTCGGATCAACTTTCACCGAACTTCGATGATCCAGCAAAGTTCAAATAGTTTAACCCAAGACTAGCTAGTCGATGTAGGTATAATATAATAGAATATTAAAAACGCCCATAAACACCGATCATCTAACATTGTATAATTATACATAATAGTAGTAAATTATTACATCTGGGTTCATGAACTCTATATATTACAAGCAATTATTATAAACAGAACAGAGAGAGGAGGTCTTACATATTATTTGACATTGAATCACTTATTTGTTTAATACTTTAGTAGTTTAATGCTTTACACTATAATATACAATCATGACGCATTTGGGAAAGGTGTCAGATAATAATAATCAAATTATAAATATTAAATCTAATCATTGTATAAAATGGATTAACATTTTACAGTTTTATAAAACACATCTGTTGTTTAATTTAAAATTATACACCAAATCATATTTCAAGACTATAATTTCATTTTATAGATCAATATGTTTGTATATTTCATTCCATAAATATCTTCTCTTTGTATGTAGAACATTCTGCATGGTTAAATTCACATCAATTTTTAAGTACTGATATTCATCTTCAGTAATTGGTAGCCATTTAACATTGATTAAATCAGTTTGTTCTGGAGTTGGATTTCTTAAATGAACGATGACCATTATATATAATATATTTATTAAATATTATTTCATAAGATCAATAGTGCACTTACCCTGTTTTTGCAAAATTCGCCCACAACTTCACTAACTTATTTTTTACTAAAATATCCGTAAGCGAAAGAGGTTTAGAATGATTTGGATATCCAAGTAAGAAATCTTCGCTTGCATGGTTAGCTCCACGTATATTATGGTTATTTGCATTTATATTATAGGTATAATAATACAAATATTCGTTAGTGAAGTGATGTTTCAATCTTTGTTGTAATGCATACAACACTCCTGAATATATCGTAAGATCACTGAAAAAATTTACGACGTTTGTCGGTAAACTATATCTCTGCTCCATTAAATTTGTGCTTGTGCTTCCATATAAATTATCTAGCATATCATCAAGACCCTCAAATGCTACATTTAAATATGGAGGTATAAATGGTTTAAAATTTCCATCTAAAAAATATTGCTTAGGTACAATTTCAATGTACCGTTTTGACATGTAGTACCCCTCGTAACTATTAAAACCAGTTAAAATTTCAACTTTATTATACTCGCCCTTCTTCAATATTTTGTAAGGCTCTTCGTTCAAAAATCCGTCATAATCTTTAAATTCGTTGATGACAGGCGGAAAAGCGAAAATTCGCATCAATTCAATGTCATTTTTATTTATAATTTTTGTTGAGCCCATAACCAAAGTTTTAGTATCAAAATTGTTCAAGAAATTAAATAGCGTTTCATTGCCATTTTTATCATATCCTAAATAAACGGCCAATCTTTCAGCATATGAAACAGCATTGATACTTCTTGCCCAAAAGTTCATCGTTGAACCAGATTGCATAATAGCTCTTTGAAATAGCCCTTTAGACATGGGAGATAGTATATGATAATCGACTGATGCAGATCCCGCGCTGCAGCCCATTAACGTTACATTGTTTGGATCTCCGTTAAATACTTTAATGTTATCCTGAACCCATCGCAGGGCCATATTTTGATCTTTCAATCCCATGTCTCCTCTGGCGTTTACTGGATCTGTACACAAAAAACCCATTACTCCAATACGAAAATTCATATGGACAAATACTATATTTTCTTCGATGAAATTGTCTGGCTTGTACCTCGTCGCGGAGCTGTATCCACTCACCATACCTCCTCCAAAAATATGTATCACTACAGGTAACAAATTATTTTCATCCATTTTTAAACGCGGAGTGTAGACGTTTAGGTATAAGCAATCATCTACTCCTAAGTACTCCCAAGAATCTATATCACATTGAGCTGGAAAACCACCTTCCACAGTCCCATTTCTGATACCTTCCCATGATGAAGCTGGTACTGGATCCTGAAACAGTGTTTCTAAAATAAGATACTAGCCAATCAAACTGAATTTTGCATCAGTATTGTAAATTTATTTATTTATTTAGCTTATCTAATTGTTTATACACTAAGTACATTTAATCAAAACATTAACAAAATAAAAAAAATATTTTTTAATTCACAAAGGTGTTTTTTTATTCAATTTTTACTAATAAACATATTCTTATTTAAAACTACTCTCATTACAGGGACATCATTTAGGAATGGGTGGCTGATGGGGGCATCATACTGGCAAGACGTATATTATGTGTTATTCGAGAAAAAATATTTCTTGTGTGTGTTGCAATATACCGTTGGCGTTCCATATGACAATATGTAGTGACAGTTTGCAATTATAGAGACAAATTTATCATAAAATACTGACACATAAACACGTAACTGCCAACTAAGATCGTTTTTAAGACTAATTTACTTGAAGCAATTAATATATAACTAGCTTCGGCACCTCACTATCGTGAGGTACCATTTCTGTGCAATTAAATAAACAGTAAAATATGTTATAATCACAGCGTTTTTCTTACAAAGTGCCAATTGAAGATGATTCAAAGTGATGTAGCATTTGGAATTATAGACAATATAATTAAAACTAGAAATTATGAGTGTGTCAGTAAATGTTTGGTTATATGAATAATATATCATGGTTACTCTAACAAAATTACTATTGACTTTCCAGGATCTAATATTAAAAGACGAACTGCGGTGATTTGGCAATTAAACATACCAAAGTTAATTAAACATAGTACAATGCTAGTAATAATGAAAAACCTCGTATTAGTGTAAACAAAAAGTTTCATTTTACCCAATATATAGTATCGTTTTCAGTTAATTTTCAGAAGCAATGATAAATCTAATAACATTCACGTATAAAAAACAATTAATATATGATATATTGCGACAATTTTGAAGAATATGAAGAGATGCCAATCTATGTGTTTAATCCTTCTGTCAATTTTATTCTTCAGTTGTCGTTTAAATTTAATTTATGGATCATATTAGTAGTAATAATGTGTTCAATGCTTACTCTTGATAAGAGTCTTATTGTTTTTAATTATTTTTCAGAAGCAATGATGGAACAATTTGATGACCTATATGGCTACAACGTACAATTGGTATATATAAACAAAGAGTGAATCTCCTCATGTTGAAGTCACTATCAGCAAGTATTATCTTTTTATAAAGAACATGCTACATAAATTTGATGTAACTGAATATCTTGAATTTGGCTATTCCAAAAGAGGAATGATGGCACAGAACAAAAATTGAATAATAACCATGACGTATACATATTTTGCCACTCACTCTTAGATATTTTGGCTATCGATTATTCTAGGTGCATGCAATCACATATTTATAATCATTGTAAAATGTCGATTATTAGATAACATTCAAGAAACTACACATTTATAAGCTGTCCATTGACTGATATATAGCGTTCCCACTGCGACAGCACCGATTCGATCAACATTAACTTTCATTCCTCATACATACTAAGGATAAAACATACCTGACTTATTTGCAATTCTTAAAATCTAACGTATATGTGCATTAAATCGGAAGCAATGATAATGTTTATGTAATATAAAAGGAAAAACTCACTTTTTGGCCTCGGAGCCTGGCGACGAGAATTCAAAATTTGAAGATTTCATTACGAAGATTGTTTTATGATTGTTTATCTAATTTAATCAATGTTTTCTTCTTATCCTAAACACATTCTGTATATATTTATTTTTTATAGTTATAACACACCTAGTTAATTTGCAATCCGATTATTTATAAAAGGAAAAACTCACGTTTCGGCCTTGGAGCCCGTCGCCGGGAATTAAAAATTTGAAGATTTCATTGCGAAGATTGTTTTATGATTGTTTATCTAGTTTGATCAATGTATTCTTCTAATCCTCAACACATTATGTATATATTTAATTTTCATAGTTATAACACACCTAGTTAATTTGCAATCAGATTATTTATATTCAGTCAATTGACGAATTAATGAAAATTATTGTGGCGTAACAAAATTTTATTTAAAAATAATAATTATTTTCAACTGTTGTCACGTTACTGCCGGCCATCTTGTTTTATATTTGAATGCTTATTTTTCATTGGTCGAAACAACAGAATACATTACCGGTGGTTCAAAAATCAACGAATCAAATTCAATTTTTATTTTTATTATTATAATTAAATATATTTCCTTTGTTTACGTGTATTATTATACACCGTTCATACGAAGCGATACTATTTACAGAGTGAAGAATTTTTATGCGCTTCTGGAAGCGGCTTAGAACAATTATACATATAAGATGGCTAGGAATGTCATTTGTGGAGGAGGGAGGGCAGGTGAGAGACCATATGACCTTGACAAACAACCATTGACTACACGAAAAATTCTAAAATGACGTCCCTGATTCTAAACCAGAAATTCTCCAGAAAATCTAAAAAAAAACACGCAAAAACATTTTTTTAAATTTGTCATTTCAATGAAATCGTATTAAAATAAATATTCACTTCTACTAGTAAAAATATAATTTAAATGATAGGCGCTGAAAAATTAAAAAAGGAACACTGACTGGCCAACTTTTATCACCCCTAAAAAAATCTATTAATCGACTGAAGATATTTATTTTTTAATTTTTCTTCTTTGTATTGTTTTTAGTTATTATTGCTGGGTCTCCGTATGCAGTTCCATCTCGGCATCTCGTGATATAAACGCAGTATCCAGATATGTTCAAGTAAGTTTTTTTCGTAAAATGAATTTCGGGGACCGTCAAGAAGTATATTATGTGTTATTCGAGAAAAAAAATATTTCTTTTATGTGTTGCAATATACCATTGGCGTTCCATTGTATATTGCAACACACGCAATAAATTTAACCATATACCATTGCCGTTCCATACAAACAATAATGTAAAATATTGTACTTTTATTTATTATTTAAGCCATGTGCTTTACTTTTTTCTGTCTCAGGCATACGCGATCTATAATATTTCGAGTCCATAGATAGCTTAACTTATAAATAACTACCTTAAATCTGAGCTTTCCCTCGGGCGGTTCTGCGTATGGTATTCCAGAAAAACTGTAGTATGTTACACCTTCGATAGTTTTTTCGATTTTTCCCATCAATAAGCCTTGCTTTAGTTTTATGGTTGAAAATGACGTGTTCATTTCGAAAGCAAAGTATGAATCAAAACCAAAACTAGTACTTAGTAAACCGTACAGAATAATATTCGTTAACATTTGGTTTTTTATTGAGTGACCATTATATAGAGAATCTGACGATAGACTAAACCGTCGAATACTATGGACTTACCTTTAGAATACCATTATATTTTTTATTAAAATGTGATATCAATCGCATAAAACATGATATATAGATAATAAATAATGAAACTCTTGATAATGAATAGATAAAAAAATCAATAGAGTGAGTTACATCAGTAATACACAGTTTATTACTAATATTTTAACATACCATATGAGTTTATATTTATGAAGATATGTTTATTAAAAAAAACAACTAATAAATTTAGTGATGATTCGAGATTTTTATTGCACCAAAATTGCATATAATTAATTTATTTTATAACTTTATATTTAGTGTGGCAACTACAGGCAACAATTTCCTAAACGACGACTTTCTTCTTTGAATCGTATAGTTTTACATTTATCAATTGTCAAAGAACTATATAGTGGTTATAAAATAAGCTTACTGTTATGTTAATTAAGACGCAATAAACGTTACAACGAAAAATATATTTATTGAGTCCATACTTACGTAAATATTTTAATAGCACTAGATGTCTGTCTCTCACTATCGTGAGCTACCAAAACCAACTGGTTTATGGATACTGGACACTTATATTTATTATATTTTATTTTTATTATTTAGCTATTATATTCAACTGTGTATTATTTGATCGATTGGTTGCTTAGAGTAAGGCCAGTTACGCTGCTGCTGTCAAGCTTTGCCACGTGCGCGTTTGATAGACAACACAATGTGTATTAGATCAGTGATCGCCAAACTTTTGCACCTCCCGGACCACTAAATTTCAAATTTTGTGTCCCGCGGACCACTACCATGATATTTTCATACAAGTAACATTCTAAATATGAAATGTTAACTGTTTTTGCACTTAAGCTATTAAAAAAATTAATATATAATTTATATAAAGCAAAAAATTTATTTATTTTAAAAAACCGTAAAATAAAATCATTTTAAATTTGATATTATGTCAATGATATTATTTTGCTTATGTATCAGTGTATATTATTTTTTTTTGATGCAATAACTTATTTTATTTTCAATTAATATTTGGCCTCAATATACCCGAGTGACTAGTGCTGCTCCAAATGCGAGAAATGAGACGCTTCTTTTCAACAAAAAATGTTTTTTGTTTCAAAATGCGAGACAATGAGACGCTTCTTTTCAACAAAAAATGTTTTTATAGCTTTGAATTTTTTTACATAATGCATTGTGTATATCGCTATACAAAAAAAAATATTTTTTTACTGTATTGTAATGAATATTCCTGGAATGTTATAAATAATAACAAATAATATGGTTATATAAAATAATAATATACATTTATTATCAGCTATTTGAGATATTTTAGATTTTATATATCTATAGATACGTTTTTTATGTATTAATTCCGTGTATATTTTATTTTGAATTTATTTATTTATATCTATTATTATATTTACATATAATAATAAATTTAAATTATTTTTTATCTATACGTAAGAGTGAGAGATAATGTCATGCGGTCCGCATGCCTTATCTCTCACTCACTCTTATCATTTAACACGCGAATGAGCGAAAGGGAATGTATCTCACCATACGCGCCGGATGTGAATATAAAGGATACTCAATATATGTATGTATAGAATATTAAATATAATTAGATTAATAAACACGTTTAAGATAAACCTTGTTTAAAATGGAATAAAAACCGTACTTAAGGTAACTTAGGGTAAATAATACAAATGTATTGAATTATAATTTAATATTTTCATATATTTTGCTCCATAATGCTTTTCTTTTAGACAATAAAGTTGTTTTCATACTTAGATTTACCCCTAAACTTAAGTACATAAATTTATCTTTAGTTATAGGTAACCATTTAACTTTGATCAAATCGGATTGTTCAGGAGTTGGATTTCTATAATAAAAAATAATTTTAAATATAAAATATGTAATATGATTCCTAAAAATCAAACTTACCCTGTTCTTGCAAAGTTTCCCCACAACTTTGTGAGATAATTATTCACTTTAAAATCCGCATGAGTCCATTTTTTTGGATCTTTGGCAAGTCCAAGCAAAAATTCTTCACTTGCATGGTCAGCACCGCGAATTTGAGGATTATCTAGATGCACATTATGGTTATAATAATAAAAATATTCATTATTAAAATTATGTTTTAATCTTTGTTCTAATGAGTAAAACATTCCTGAAGTTATCATAAGATCACCGATAAAGTTTATAATATTTGTCGGTATACTATATTTTCTCTCCCTGTCATTTCTAGATGTGCTTTTATATATGTTACGAAGCATTTCGTCTAGGCCTTCAAATTCCACATTTAAATATGGAGGAATATATTCACTGAAATTTCCATCCAAGAAATCTCGCATATTACCAATTTTCTGGTGCTGTCCTGACATGAAGTACCCTTCATAACTGTTAATCCCAGATAAAATATCAACTTTATTGAAAGTTCCCTTCTTTAATATTTCACGAGGTTCTTCATTTAAAAATCCATTATGATCATTGAATTCATTAATAACAGGTGAGAAAGCAAACGATTTTAAAAATTTAATATCATCAATATGTATAATTTTTGTTGACCCTAAAACTAAAGTTTTAGTATCAAATTTATTCAAGAAATTGAATAGTGTTTCATTGTTTTCCTTATTATATCCTAGATATACGGCTAACCTTTTAGAGTACTTGACGGGGTCAATACTTCTAGGCCAAAAGTTCATCACTGAACCAGATTCCAAAATAGCCCTTTGAAACAATCCTTTAGACATGGGAGACATAATATGGTATTCGACTGTTGCAGATCCGGAGTTGCAGCCCATTAGTGTTACTCTATTTGGATCTCCATTAAACACTCTAATATTATCTTGAATCCAACGTAGAGCCATTGTCTGGTCTTTCAATCCCATGTCTCCTCTAGCGTTTATTGGATCTGTACACAAAAAAGCCATGACGCCTACACGAAAGTTCACTTGGACAAACACCAATTTTTCTTCTATGAAATTATCTGGTTTAAATTGCTTTGCGCTACTATTTCCGTTCACCATACCACCGCCAAATATTCTTACCATAACAGGAAGTAAATCATTATTTTTTCTATTTAAATTCGGAGTATATACGTTTAGGTATAAACAATCGTCGACGCCTGAGTACTCATAAGTTTCCAGATCAAATTGGGCTGATACTTCGCTCTCTACAGTCGCATCTCTGATACCTTCCCATGATGAAGCCGGTACTGGATCCTAAAATATTTGATTATCATAAAATAATTAAAAACAGAACTATCTTACTTGTAACATATTCACCTTGAATCTAAGCTTTTCCACGGGTGGCTTAGCATATGGTATTCCAGAAAAACTATAATATGGTAGACCATTAAAAGTTTCCTCGACTTTTCCTCTTAATAAACCTTGCTGTAGTTCAATTATTGGACATGATGTAGTTATTTCGGGAGCAAAGTATGAATCGATACACAAAGTAGCACTAAGTGAGGCGTAAATTATAAAAATGTATAAAAACATTTCAATATTCTAAAAAGAGACTTCTTCGCTATGAATCTATTGATACACTGAAACGCTTGTGTAAATATACTCATTAAACTACTAATGTGTTAGAGAAAACTGGTTATTAAATTACTCAAAATACTATTTTTATCTTTTACATTATAATTACTTTGCTGCTATTCTAGATATAAAATTAAATTTATATAGATCTAGGGAGGAATTTTAAAGTATGCTATAGTATCATATTTTTCACTATTAGTACAACCTTATAAAAACGATATTATGTTTCAAAACGATAAATATAATATTACACTTAAAATAAAATTTATAAAAATAAATTAAATTATGATATTCTAAGAAAACGTACTGTTGTTGCGTTTTAAACGAATCGATATGAACCATATGGTATTAAAATGTACCGTAATTACATTGATATTGTGAACTGTATTTGATAATATATAGATTATAAATTGGAAGTGCTTAAATGTAATAATAAATCACTATATAATTAACTAGTTACAACATAAAATATACAAACGATCCATTGTGATTCATTATTGATGAAAAGTTTAATTAATTGCAATTTAATTAGTAACATTATGTTTTATGTTTTAAAACATATTGAATATTCGATACCATACAATTTTTATTAATGTAAAACACTAAATTATTCAGATTAAAATTTTAAACTATATATAGTACATCAGCTGTCGGTTCTTCACTGTCGTGAGGTACCGAAGCTAGTGAGTGTGTAAATACCGGACCCTAAAGTTTTTAGGTTTTAAAAATTATTTTTGATTCGCTCTGATTATTTTGAATTTAATATTAAAAATTATAGAATTAGGCCATTGTGCAGCTGTGCCTTATATAGTATAAATAAGATGAGTATCGAACGTGCGCGTCGTGAAGTTACTCCTAGCGCATTAATGTTAAAGAATAGGTTTACAACTTTTCTAAATATTTATTAAAGAAACATTCTATATTATTTAAAATTTGTAACATTTATATCAGAAAAAATATATTTATATGCGTTATTATGATCATAAATTGATGTGTTTATATATTTTTCTCCATAGGGCTCTTCTCTTCGTCATCAAAGTTTGGCTCATGCTCAGATTTACACCCAAGCGTAAATACTGAAATTTATCTTTAGTCATAGGTAACCATTTAACGTTGATTAAGTCGGTTCGTTCAGGAGTAGGATTTCTAAAATAAATAATAATTGTAATTTATTCATATAAAAGTACGATTTATACTATAAAACAAACATACCCCGTTCTTACAAAATTTGCCCATAACTTGGTGAGGTATTTTTTTACTAGAAAATCATTTGATGTCCAATTTTTTGGATCCGAGTCAATTCCCAGCAAGTAATCTTGAGATCCATGATCAGCTCCGTGTATTTCAGGATCATTTCTTTGAAAATTATGATAATAAAAATAAAAATATTCATTTCTAAAATTATGCTTTAATCTTTGTTCCAGTGAATAAAATACGCCTGCATTTATCATAAGATCACTACAAAAGTTTACTACGTTTGATGGTAATTTATATTTTCTTTCTTCGTAATCTTTAGCTGTGCTTCTATATAAATTACGCAAAATACTATCTAGTCCCTTTATTTCCACATTTAAATATGGAGGAATGTATTTTATGAAATTTTCATTCAAGAAATCTTCCAGAGCTCCAATTCTAATATGCTGTGTTGACATATCGTACCCTTCATAACTATTAACCCCAGATAAGATATCAACTTTATTATAGTCTCCCTTCGCCATTATTTTATACGGCTCTTCGTTTATAAATCCAACGTAGTCTTTAAATTCGTTGATAACAGGCGGAAAGGCAAAAATTCTCAACATTTTTACATCGTCCTTATAAATAATTTTTGATGAAGTCAAAACCAGAGTTTTTGTGTCAAACTCATTCAAGAAATTAAATAGTGTTTTGTTACACATTTTATTATATCCTAAAGTCATAGCTAATCGTTCAGCGTACTTAACAGCGTTGATACTTCTCGCCCAGAAGTTCATGGTTGTACCAGATTCCATAATAGCCCTTTGGAACAATCCTTTAGACATAGGAGATATAATATGGTAATCGACTAAAGCAGCTCCAGAACTACCGCCCACTAGTGTCACTCTATTTGGATCTCCGTTAAACGCTTTAATGTTATCTTGAACCCAATGCAGAGCCATTGTTTGATCTTTTAATCCCATATCTCCTCTAGCGTTTACAGAATCTGTGCATAAAAAGGCCATTACGCCCACTCGAAAACTAACATGAACAAACACTAAATTTTCTTCTATGAAACTATCTGGTTTATATAGCTTTGCACTGCTGTTTCCGCTCACCATGCCCCCGCCGAAAAGTTTAACCACAACTGGGAGCAAATCATTTTTTTCTCTTTTTAAAAACGGAGTATAAACATTTACATATAAACAATCATCGTCGCCGGTGTACTTGAAAGTATATGGATTAAATTGCGCAGGTAAGTCCCTTTCCTCGGTCCCATCTCTGACACCATCCCATGATGAAGCCGGTACTGGATCCTAAAACATTTTAATTATTATTTATCATTTTGGAACGTGACTATCTTAACTTGTAACATATTCATTCACCTTGAATCTAAGCTTTCCTACGGGCGGTTGAGCATATGGTATTCCAGAAAAACTGTAAAATGTTACTCCTTCGAAACTTTCCTCAACTTTTCCTTTTAATAAACCTTGTTGAAGCTTGATTATTGGCAACGATGTATTTAATTCGAAAGCGATGTATGAATCAACACAGAAACTAATCAATAATAAGGCGTAAATTAAAATAGTACTTGAAAACATTTAGATTTTCTGTAGAATGACTTTCAATCTGAGAATCAGGTAAGAGACTAATCAGTCAAATGTATATTTTCATCAGAATGTGAACGATAAACATATTTTTATAGCATAGTATATACACAATTAGTCTAAACCTTGATTTAAATGCTATAATATTGTTTGACGCAAACGATATCAAAGTATATATACAATCCAATAAATATAATCATAAATCTGATAACGTTAATAGTAATACAATAGTTCAATGTATTGGTTTTATAAAGGACATATATAATTTACAAAGTAAGTTTTAAAAATGTTGCTTTAACGTTGATGTTACTATTAAAATATGTTTAAGAAAATTAATACTAACGAATGATTTAGAATATTTTTGGAACATATATTATATTTTAACTTGTACTAATTTTTTAACCATTGTGAAAAAAAAATTAAAATGGGCATCTTTATGTGTGCATTGTAACAGCTTTCGAAAAAAGTTATTGTAAATTTTTTCCTGTCAAAAATAAATGAAAAATGTATAGGATGTAGGAAATTAATTAAATGCTCACTTATTTTAAACAAATCATAAGTAACTATTAAATTAAACGATCAATGAATAAAATATAAATTGTCTGTAATTTTATCATAAACTATCCAAAAAGAAGCTAGAGATCTCAACCTAAATATTCGTATTTTTTACTTTTAGAAAGCATAATATTTAAGCAGGTATTTTTGTTAAATATTTAAAAAAAAATTATATGATAAAGTTTACAATTTCCCAATATTTAAAAAACAATAAAAAAACGTGGCTTTACATAAAAAATATTTTACGAATTCCTATGTAACAAAAGTATCAAAAATATTTATTTTAATTTTAAAAATAATAGAGCGTTAAGTGTTTTAAATTGCTTTGGGCTAAAAATTAAATATTATTTATATTGGTAAAATAGAGATAAAAAATAAATAAAAAAAGTTCACAGCAGCACAATATTAATTCAGAAATATGAGTTATTTCTGGAATTTCGGCAATTAAACTTTTTTTTTTCTTCCTTATTTTATTTGTCGCCTATTATTTGTTTTAACTATGTTTGGTTCAAATATCACAAAGATATGTCTAAGTAGAGAAAATAATACGTAACTGTTTGTGTCTGCTTTTCATGATTTTATAAATTAAACATAACAATTATTCCACCGCTATATGAATAAATAATTTAATGAATACTTAAAAAAAGATATTTGGTATTTTAATATTTTAATATTAGAGTCTATAGTCTTGGGGAAATATTTTACTAATATATACATTCTTTTTACAGTATTTTAATAAGAATATGAAACAATAGGATTTTGTATGAAAGACTAAATTATTAAAAGCTGATAAATATTGATCCAATTCTATGAATGTGAGTTAAGAGTGTATTAAAAGTTCAATAAAAATAAATACTAGGTTTAAATTAAAACAAAAAATAATTTTTAAAACAACTTTTATGTAGAAAGGATTAAATTGCGGTAGATACTGTGTTTTCAAAAACATCAGGTTTTTAATGTTTTATTTTATTTTTTTAGTGTATTTAAATTGAAAAAAATCACAGAAATTGTATACCAATTGGAAATTGTTCTTTCATCTTTGTTATAATTTACATGAAAATAAATAAATAAAATAATTAAAATAAATTTAATATTTTAAGATCATCTCACCGATATTTTTAAATTCGAAGTAGGAGTCGGAAAAAAATTCCAACAACTCCACAGCCCTGGTAATTAAGATAAATGTATGTGTAGGATAGTCAGAACTCATTTTAAGTCTTAAGAAACATTTACACATTATATTTGTTTTAAATATTAAAATTACGATAATTTTTTTTTATACAAAATAACTATTTTTCTATATTGTTTTTATATTTTTCTATTTAATTACAATTTTTAATAATTGTAGGGATATAAACCTAAATTTGCTGTTTTTTTCTCAAATATAAATAATGATGAAATGGATAGTTCTCGAACTGACCGTGTTAACGCAAATAGTGTATAAGTTTGCTCTGTTGAAAACTTAATCTAAACACTGCGAAAGATATCCAAGAACCAGAATCTGAAATTCTCAATTGTACATTTAATACTTTACCAGAATTTAATACTTATATGCACTGCTCTTCATAAAGCTCTTTTATCTGTCATAAATTAGTTATTTTCATGCAATTGTCTATTGTATAATAAGATTATTTTTTAAACAGGTAATCTGATGTAAACTACACATTTATACAGTTATTGCATATACACTAAATTATACAGTTATAATATTATATTAAAAACGATAAAATAAATTTGATATTATATTACTTTAATCGAATCAGTAAAATAACATAAATTCAATTTAAAAAACGATAGCGAAAAATATTATTATTTTTCAATACATACATTTAAGCACCATTTTATGTATATTTTTTTTATCAAACACAACTTGTACAATTCATTTCAATTAGAGTCATTTTAAAAAATACAAGTCCATACCATAAATTTTAAGTTAACGTGATATTGATTTTATTAAATACTAAAAAAACATATCTAGCAGTAATTTCATTAAACATATTTCATTATCGAATATATTTTAAAAGAATTTTATTATTAAGCAATTTTATTGTCTGAGTAAAAATAATAGTTTAACACTTTAATATAATCATAAATTAATATGTTCATAAATTTTTCTCCATAGGGCTCTTCTTTTCGTCATCAAAGTTTGGCTCATGCTCAGATTTACACCCAAGCGTAAATACTGAAATTTATCTTTAGTCATAGGTAACCATTTAACGTTGATTAAGTCGGTTCGTTCAGGAGTAGGATTTCTAAAATAAATAATATTTGTAATTTATTCATATAAAAGTACGATTTATACTATAAAACAAACATACCCCGTTCTTACAAAATTTGCCCATAACTTGGTAAGGTATTTTTTTACTAGAAAATCATTTGATGTCCAATTTTTTGGATCCGAGGCAATTCCCAGCAAGTAATCTTGAGATCCATGATCAGCTCCGTGTATTTCAGGATCATTTCTTTGAAAATTATGATAATAAAAATAAAAATATTGATTTCTAAAATTATGCTTTAATCTTTGTTCCAGTGAATAAAATACACCTGAATTTATCAATAGATCACTAGCAAAGTTTACTACGTTTGACGGTAAACCATATCTTCTTTCTTCGTAATCTTTAGCTGTGCTTCTATATAAATTACGCAAAATACTATCTAGTCCCTTTATTTCCACATTTAAATATGGAGGAATGTATTTTATGAAATTTTCATTCAAGAAATCTTCCAGAGCTCCAGTTCTAATATGCTGTGCTGACATATCGTACCCTTCATAACTATTAACCCCAGATAAGATATCAATTTTATTATAGTCTCCCTTCGATATTATTTTATACGGCTCTTCGTTTATAAATCCAACGTAATCTTTGAATTCGTTGATAACAGGCGGAAAGGCAAAAAGTCTCAATATTTTCACATCATGCTTATAAATAATTTTTGATGAAGTCAAAACCAGAGTTTTTGTGTCAAACTCATTCAAGAAATTAAATAGTGTTTTGTTACACATTTTATTATATCCTAAAGTCATAGCTAATCGTTCAGCATATTTAACAGCGTCGATACTTCTCGCCCAGAAGTTCATGGTTGTACCAGATTCCATAATAGCCCTTTGGAACAATCCTTTAGACATAGGAGATATAATATGGTAATCGACTGATGCAGCTCCAGAACTACCGCCCACTAGTGTCACTCTATTTGGATCTCCGTTAAACGCTTTAATGTTATCTTGAACCCAACGCAGAGCCATTGTTTGATCTTTTAATCCCATATCTCCTCTAGCGTTTACAGAATCTGTGCATAAAAAGGCCATTACGCCCACTCGAAAACTAACATGAACAAACACTAAATTTTCTTCTATGAAACTATCTGGTTTATATAGCTTTGCACTGCTGTTTCCGCTCACCATGCCCCCGCCGAAAAGTTTAACCACAACTGGGAGCAAATCATTTTTTTCTCTTTTTAAAAACGGAGTATAAACATTTACATATAAACAATCATCGTCGCCTGCGTACTTGAAAGTATATGGATTAAATTGC
Source organism: Plectrocnemia conspersa (assembly GCF_051122295.1). Lineage (NCBI taxonomy): Eukaryota > Metazoa > Arthropoda > Insecta > Trichoptera > Polycentropodidae > Plectrocnemia > Plectrocnemia conspersa. Next base: position 2,536,659 of record NW_028277171.1, read on the forward strand.
GCAGGTAAGTCCCTTTCCTCGGTCCCATCTCTGACACCATCCCATGATGAAGCCGGTACTGGATCCTAAAACATTTTAATTATTATATATCATTTTGGAACGTGACTATCATAACTTGTAACATATTCATTCACCTTGAATCTAAGCTTTCCTACGGGCGGTTGAGCATATGGTATTCCAGAAAAACTGTAAAATGTTACTCCTTCGAAACTTTCCTCAACTTTTCCTTTTAATAAACCTTGTTGAAGCTTGATTATTGGCAACGATGTATTTAATTCGAAAGCGATGTATGAATCAACACAGAAACTAATCAATAATAAAGCGTAAATTAAAATAGTACTTGAAAACATTTAGATTTTCTGTAGAAGGACTTTTAATCTGAGAATCAGGTAAGAGACTAATCAGTCAAATGTATATTTTCATCAGAATGTGAACGATAAACATATTTTTATAGCATAGTATGTACATAATTAGTCTAAACCTTGATTTAAATGCTATAATATTGTTTGATGCAAACGATATCAAAGTATATATACAATACACCTATATAATTTATGCTGCATTTTGTGATCCAATAAATATAATCATAAATCTGATAACGTTAATAGTAATACAATAGGTCAATGTATTGGTTTTATAAAGGACATATATAATTTACAAAGTAAGTTTTAAAAATGTTGCTTTAACGTTGATGTTACTATTAAAATATGTTTAAGAAAATTAATACTAAAGAATGATTTAGAATATTTTTGGAACATATATTATATTTTAACTTGTACTAATTTTTTAACCATTGTGAAAAAAAAATTAAAATGGGCATCTTTATGTGTGCATTGTAACAGCTTTCGAAAAAAGTTATTGTAAATTTTTTCCTGTCAAAAATAAATGAAAAATGTATAGGATGTAGGAAATTAATTAAATGCTCACTTATTTTAAACAAATCATAAGTAACTATTAAATTAAACGATCAATGAATAAAATATAAATTGTCTGTAATTTTATCATAAACTATCCAAAAAGAAGCTAGAGATCTCAACCTAAATATTCGTATTTTTTACTTTTAGAAAGCATAATATTTAGGCAGGTATTTTTGTTATATAATTTAAAAGTTTTTATATGATAAAGTTTACAATTTCCCAATATTTAAAAAACAATAAAAAAACGTGGGTTTACATAAAAAATATTTTACGAATTTCTATGTTACAAAAGTATCAAAAATATTTATTTTAATTTTAAAAATAATAGAGCGTTGAGTGTTTCAAATTGCTTTGGCCTAAAAATTAAATATTATTAATATTGGATAAATAGAGATAAAAAATAAATAAAAAAAGTTCACAGCAGCACAATATTAATTCAGAAATATGAGTTATTTCTGGAATTTCAGCAATTAAACTTGTTTTTTTCCTTCCTTATTTTATTTGTCGCCTATTAATTGTTTTAACTATGTTTGGTTCAAATATCACAAAGATATGTCTAAGTAGAGAAAATAATACGTAACTGTTTGTGTCAGCTTTTTATGATTTTATAAATTAAACATAACAATTATTCCACCGCTATATGAATAAATAATTAAATGAATACTTAAAAAAAAGATATTTGGTATTTTAATATTTTAATATTAGAGTCTATAGTCTTGGGGAAATATTTTACTAATATATACATTATTTTTACAGTATTTTAATAAGAATATGAATCAATAGGATTTTGTATGAAAGACTAAATTATTAAAAGCTGATAAATATTGATCCAATTCTATGAATGTGAGTTAAGAGTGTATTAAAAGTTAAATAAAAATAAGTACTAGGTTTAAATTAAAACAAAAAATAATTTTTAAAACAACTTTTATGTAGAAAGGATTAAATTGCGGTAGATACTGTGTTTTCAAAAACATCAGGTTTTTAATGTTTTATTTTATTTTTTTAGTGTACTTAAATTGAAAAAAATCACGGAAATTGTATACCAATTGGAAATTGTTCTTTCATCTTTGTTATAATTTACATGAAAATAAATAAATAAAATAATTAAAATAAATTTAATATTTTAAGATCATCTCACCGATATTTTTAAATTCGAAGTAGGAGTCGGAAAAAAATTCCAACAACTCCAGATTTAAGATAAATGTATGTGTAGGATAATCAGAACTCATTTTAAGTCTTAAAAAATATTTACACATTATATAGATATGTTTTAAATATTAAAATTACGATAAATTTTTTTTATACAAAATAACTATTTTTCTATGTTGTTTTTATATTTTTATATTTAATTACAATTTTTAATAATTGTAGGGGGATAAACCTAAATTTGCTGTCTTTTTCTCAAATATAAATAATGATGAAATGGATAGTTCTAGAACTGACCGTGTTAACGCAAATAGTGTATAGGTTTGCTCTGTTGAAAACTTAATCTAAACACTGCGATATCCAAGAACCATGATCTTAAACTCTCAATTGTACATATAATGCTTAACCAGAATTTATTACTTATATGCACTGCTCTTCATAGAGCTCTTTTATCTGTCATAAATTAGTTATTTTCATGCAATTGTCTATTGTATAATAAGATTATTTTTTAAACAGGTACTCTGATGTAAACTACACATTTATACAGTTATTGCATATACACTAAATTATACAGTTATATTATTATATTAAAAACCATAAAATAAATTTGATATTATAGTACTTTAATCGAATCAGTAAAAGAACATAAATTCAATTAAAAAAATCGATAGCGAAAAATATTATTATTTTTCGATACATACATTTTATGTATTTTTTTTATCAAACAACTTGTACAACTCATTTCAATTAGTGTCGTTTTAAAAAATACAAGTCCTAAGCATAAATTTTAAGTTAACGTGATATTGATTTTATTAAATACTAAAAAAACATATCTAGCAGTAATTTCATTTAACATATTTTATTATCGCATATATTTTAGAAGAATTTTATTATTAAGCAAATTTATTGTCTATGTAAAAATAATAATTTAACACTTTAATATAATCATAAATTAATATGTTCATATATTTTTCTCCATAGGGCCCTTCTTTTCGTCATTAAAGTTGTGCTCATGTTCAAATTTACTCCCAACCTTAAATAATGAAATTTATCTGTAGTCATTGGTAACCATTTAACATTGATTAAGTCGGTTTGTTCAGGAGTTGGATTCCTATAAGAAACAATAATTTTAAATTAATTTATAAAAGTACGATTTAAGCTTCACACTAAATTAACACACCCTGTTCTTGCAAAATTTCCCCATAACTTAGTAAGGTAATTTTTTACTAAAAAATCATTTGGCGTCCATTTTTTTGGATCTTTGGTAAGTCCCAGCAAATATTCTTCAGCTCCATGATCAGCGCCGCGTATTTGAGGATCATTTACTTGTAAATTATGATAATAATAATAAAAATATTCATTATTGAAATTATGCTTTACTCTTTGTTTCAGTGAATAAAACACCCCTGAAGTTATTGTAAGGTCAGAGATAAAGTTTACTACGTTGGTCGATAAACCATATTTTCTTTCTTCGTAACTTCTTGCTGTGTTTCCATATAAATTCTGTAACATATCATCTAGTTCTTTAAAATCGACATTCAGATATGGAGGAATATATTCTTTGAAATTTTCATTTAAGAAATCTCTTTCAGCTCCAACTCTAAGATACTGATATGCCATATCGAATCCTTCATAACTATTAATCCCAGATAATATTTCAACTTTATTGAAGTCTCCCTTCGCCAACATTTTATGAGGTTCTTCGTTTAAAAATCCAACGTAGTCTTTAAATTCGTTGATAACAGGTGGAAAAGCGAAAAGGGTCATCATTTTAATATCATTCTTATTTATAAGTTTTGCTGAAGCCGAAACCAGCGTTTTTGTATCAAACCCATTTAAGAAATTGTATAGTGTTTCATTGCACATTTTATTATACCCTAAAGCTACAGCTAATCTTTCAGCATACTTGATAGCGTTTTTACTTCTCGCCCAAAAGTTCATGATTGAACCAGATTCCAAAATAGCTCTCTGAAATAATCCTTTAGACATGGGAGACAATATATGAAATTCGACTGTTGCAGATCCAGAACTGCAACCCATTAGTGTTACTCTATTTGGATCTCCGTTAAAAGTTTCGATGTTATCTTGAACCCAACGCAGAGCCATTGTTTGGTCTTTTAATCCCATATCTCCTCTGGCATTCACTGAATCTGTGCACAAAAAGGCCATGACGCCCACTCGAAAATTAACATGAACAAACACTAAATTTTCTTCTATGAAACTATCCGGTTTAAAGTGTTTTGCGGTACTGTTTCCGCTCACCATACCTCCTCCGAAAAGTTTAACCACAACTGGGAGCAAATCATTTTTATCTCTTTTTAAGCGCGGAGTATAAACATTTAGATTCAAACAATCATCGACGCCAGAGTACTCAAAAGTGTATGGATTAAATTGAGCCGGTATGTCACTTTCTTCAGTCCCATCTCTGATTCCTTCCCACGATGAAGCCGGTACTGGATCCTAAAAAAAATATTATATAATTTAAGAACATTACTACCTTAACTTTTAACATATTCACCTTGAATCTAAGCTTTCCCAAGGGCGGTTCAGCATATGGTATTGCGGAAAAACTGTAATATGTTACTCCTTCGAAACTTTCCTCTACTTTTCCTTTTAATAAACCTTGTTGAAGCTTGATTATTGGCAACGTTGTATTTGTTTCGGATGTCAAGTGAAAACCATGACAAAAACAAGTACCGAATAAATAAATTAAAATAATACTTAGTAACATTTTTTTAGAAGGATTTTCAATCTGAGAATCTGCTGAAAGACTGAACAGTTAATTCCGCAAACAATGAAGGCTATGCATAATATATGTAAGCATTTCCATCAGAAAGTGTACGTTAAACAAAGTTTTATAGTCTAGTAAGTATTGATATAAATGCTATAAAAATTGTTTGACGTACACGATTTTATTTTACGTATGTATGTATTATTCATGCTACATTTTTATATCCCAATAACGAAAAATCTGACAGTTCTCTAAATATTATTATTTTTTTTAATTTTTGATACAAATATATTTCTGCTTGAAGATTTTTTAACGGAGCAATTTTTAATATTTTTTATTAATCGCCATTCTGTAACAAGATGGCTGATCAGGCTGACCAACGAAATTATTTTTTGATCAAATTTCATGCCGATATGATTAAATTGCGGTAGTTATTGTGCTCTTAAAAACCTATGTGAATTATCAACCCTTTGAGGAGTATCGCCGTACATGTACGGTGGTCGATCTTTCACTGTTTTGAGGTACTTAAGATTGTTATATACTTATATATATAACTGAAGAAATAATTAATAAACAACATAATTATAAAATATTTATTTTAATTTGAATTAATGTAAATGATTTTTATAGAAATTAATATAAATAAATTAAAGAGTTCGAAATAAATTACAAAATATTTTTTACTATGTTTCTATGTTGTTTTTATATTTTGCGATTAATTCACAATTTTTTCTAATAATAGATAAACCCATACATGCCATCTCTCTCTCAAATATGAATAATAATGAAATGGATAGCTCTCGATCTGACCGTGCTATCGCAAATATATTATAATAGGTTTGCTCTGTTGAAAATTTAATTTAAGCACTGCGAAAAATATCCAAGAATCAGGCGCTTATATTCTCAATTGCACATATAATACTTCAACAGAATTTAATACTTACATACATTGCTCTTCATAGAGCTCTTTTATCTGTCATAAATTAGTTCTTGTATAATGATAACTGTTTTTAAACAGTTAATCTGATGTAAACTATACCTTTAAACAGTTACTACATATACACTAAATTATATAGTTATGATATTATAATAAACACGAAAAAATAAATTTGATATTATAGTACTTTAATCGAATCAGTAAAAAAACGTGAATTCAATTTAAAAATCGATAGCGAAAAATATTATTATTTTTCGATATATACCTTTAAGCACCATTTTATGTATTTTTTTATCAAACACAACTTGTACAACTCATTCAATTAGTGTCGTTTTAAAAATACAAGTCCTAACCATAAATTTTAAGTTAACGTGATATTGATTTTATTAAATACTAAAAAAACATATCTAGCAGTAATTTCATTAAACATATTTTATTATCGAATATATTTTAGAAGAATTTTATTATTAAGCAATTTTATTGTCTATGTAAAAATAATAATTTAACACTATAATATAATCATAAATTGATATGTTTATATATTTTTTCCCATAGGGCTCTTCTTTTCGTCATTAAAGTTGAGCTCATGTTTAAATTTACTCCCAACCTTAAATACTGAAATTTATCTGTAGTCATAGGTAACCATTTAACATTGATTAAGTCGGTTTGTTCAGGAGTTGGATTCCTAAAATAAAAAATAATTTTAAATTAATTTTATAAAAGTAGAATTTAAGCTACACACTAATTCAACATACCCTGTTCTTGCGAAATTTCCCCATAACTTAGTAAGGTAATTTTTTACTAAGAAATCATTTGGCGTCCATTTATTTGGATCTCTGGTAAGTCCCAGCAAATATTCTTCAGCTCCATGATCAGCGCCGCGTATTTGAGGATCACTTATTTGTAAATTATGATAATAATAATAAAAATATTCATTATTGAAATTATGCTTTACTCTTCGTTTCAGTGAATAAAACACCCCTGAAGTTATTGTAAGGTCAGAGATAAAGTTTACTACGTTGGTCGTCAAACCATATTTTCTTTCCTCGTAACTTCTAGCTGTGAATCCATATAAATTATGTAACATACTATCTAGTTCCTTAAAACCCACATTCAGATATGAAGGAATATATTCTTTGAAATTTTCATTTAAGAAATCTCGGTCACCTCCAAATCTAAGATACTGATTTGCCATATCGAATCCTTCATAATTATTAATCCCAGATAATATTTCAACTTTATTGAAGTCTCCCTTCGCCAACATTTTATGAGGTTCTTCGTTTAAAAATCCAACGTAATCTTTAAATTCGTTGATAACAGGTGGAAAGGCGAAGGCTCTCATCATTTTAATATCATTCTTATTTATAAGTTTTGCTGACGCCGAAACCAGCGTTTTTGTATCAAATCCATTTAAGAAATTGTATAGTGTTTCATTGCACATTTTATTATACCCTAAAGCTACAGCTAATCTTTCCGCATACTTGATAGCGTTTATACTTCTTGCCCAAAAGTTCATGATTGAACCAGATTCCAAAATAGCTCTCTGAAATAATCCTTTAGACATGGGAGACAATATATGAAATTCGACTGTTGCAGATCCAGAACTGCAACCCATTAGTGTTACTCTATTTGGATCTCCGTTAAAAGTTTCGATGTTATCTTGAACCCAACGCAGAGCCATTGTTTGGTCTTTTAATCCCATATCTCCTCTGGCATTCACTGAATCTGTGCACAAAAAGGCCATGACGCCCACTCGAAAATTAACATGAACAAACACTAAATTTTCTTCTATAAAACTATCTGGTTTAAAGTGTTTTGCGGTACTGTTTCCGCTCACCATAGCTCCTCCAAAAAGTTTAACCACAACTGGGAGCAAATCATTTTTATCTCTTTTTAAACGCGGAGTATAAACATTCAGATTCAAACAATCATCAACGCCAGAGTACTCAAAAGTGTATGGATTAAATTGAGCCGGTATGTCACTTTCTTCAGTCCCATCTCTGATTCCTTCCCACGATGAAGCCGGTACTGGATCCTAAAAAAATGATTATATAAAATTTAAGAACGTTACTACCTTAATTTTTAACATATTCACCTTGAATCTAAGCTTTCCCAAGGGCGGTTCAGCATATGGTATTGCAGAAAAACTGTAATATGTTACTCCTTCGAAACTTTCCTCTACTTTTCCTTTTAATAAGCCTTGTTGAAGCTTGATTATTGGCAACGATGTATTTGTTTCGGATGTTAAGTGAAAACAATGACAGAAACCAGTACCGAATAAATAAATTAAAATAATACTTAGTAACATTTTTTTAGATGGATTTTCAATCTGAGTATCTGCTGAAAGACTGAACAGTTAATTCCGCAAACAATGAAGGCTATGCATAATATATGTAAGCATTTCCATCAGAGAGTGTACGTAAAACAAAGTTTTATTGCATAGTTTATATCTAATTATATCTAATTAGTTTATATCTAGCCTTGATATATATGCTATAAAAATTGTTTGACGTACACGATTTTATTTTACATATGTATGTATTATTTATGCTACATTTTTATAACCCAATAACGAAAAATCTGATAGTTCTCTAAATTTTATTATTTTTTTAATTTTAAATAAAAACATATTTTTTCTTGAAGATTTTTTAACGGAGCAATTTTCAATATTTTTTAATAATCGCCATTCTGTAACAAGATGGCTGATCAGGCTGACCGACGAAATTATTTTTAGATCAAATTTCATGCCGATATGATTAAATTGCGGTAGTTATTGTGCTCTTAAAAACCTATGTGAATTATCAACCCTTTGAGGAGTATCGCCGTACATGTACGGTGGTCGATCTTTCACTGTTTTGAGGTACTTAAGATTGTTATATACTTATATATATAACTGAAGAAATAATTAATAAACAACATAATTATAAAATATTTATTTTAATTTGAATTAATGTAAATAATTTTTATAGAAAATAATATAAGTAAATTAAAGAGTTCGAAATAAATTACAAACTATTTTTTACTTTTTTTCTATGTTATTTTTATATTTTACGATTTAATTACAACTTTTTCTAATAATAGATAAACCCATACATGCCATCTCTCTCTCAAATATGAATAATAATGAAATGGATAGCTCTCGATCTGACCGTGCTATCGCAAATATATTATAATAGGTTTGCTCTGTTGAAAATTTAATTTAAACACTGCGAAAAATATCCAAGAATCAGACGCTTAAATTCTCAATTGCACATATAATACTTAAACAGAATTTAATACTTACATACCCTGCTCTTCATAAAGCTTTTTTATCTGTCATAAATTAGTTATTGTATAATGATAACTTTTTTTAAACAGGTAATCTGATGTAAACTATACCTTTAAACAGTAACTGCATACACACTAAATTATATAGTTATGATATTATAATAAACACGAAAAAATAAATTTGATATTATAGTACTTTAATCGAATCAGTAAAAGAACGTGAATTCAATTTAAAAATCGATAGCGAAAAATATTATTATTTTTCGATATATACCTTTAAGCACCATTTTATGTATTTTTTTATCAAACACAACTTGTACAACTCATTCAATTAGTGTCGTTTTAAAAATACAAGTCCTAACCATAAATTTTAAGTTAACGTGATATTGATTTTATTAAATACTAAAAAAACATATCTAGCAGTAATTTCATTAAACATATTTTATTATCGAATATATTTTAGAAGAATTTTATTATTAAGCAATTTTATTGTCTAAGTAAAAATAATAATTTAACACTTTAATATAATCATAAATTGATATGTTCATAAATTTTTTCCCATAGGGCTCTTCTTTTCGTCATTAAAGTTGAGCTCATGCTCAAATTTACTCCCAACCTTAAATACTGAAATTTATCTGTAGTCATAGGTAACCATTTAACATTGATTAAGTCGGTTTGTTCAGGAGTTGGATTTCTAAAATAAAAAATAATTTTAAATTAATTTTATAAAAGTACAATTTAAGCTATACACTAATTAAACATACCCTGTTCTTACGAAATTTCCCCATAATTTCGTAAGGTAATTTTTTACTAAAAAATCATTTGGCGTCCATTTATTTGGATCTCTGGTAAGTCCTAGCAAATATTCTTCAGCTCCATGATCAGCGCCGCGTATTTGAGGATCACTTATTTGTAAATTATGATAATAATAATAAAAATATTCATTATTGAAATTATGCTTTACTCTTCGTTTCAGTGAATAAAACACCCCTGAAGTTATTGTAAGGTCAGAGATAAAGTTTACTACGTTGGTCGTCAAACCATATTTTCTTTCCTCGTAACTTTTAGCTGTGAATCCATATAAATTATGTAACATACTATCTAGTTCCTTAAAACCCACATTCAGATATGGAGGAATATATTCTTTGAAACTTTCATTTAATAAATCTCGGTCACCTTCAAATCTAAGATACTGATTTGCCATAACGAATCCTTCATAACTATTAATCCCAGATAATGTTTCAACTTTATTGAAGTCTCCCTTCGCCAACATTTTATGAGGTTCTTCGTTTAAAAATCCAACGTAATCTTTAAATTCGTTGATAACAGGTGGAAAGGCGAAGGATCTCATCATTTGAATATCATTCTTATTTATAAGTTTTGCTGAAGTCGAAACCAGCGTTTTAGTATCAAATCTATTTAAGAAATTGTATAGTGTTTCATTGCACATTTTATTATACCCTAAAGCTACAGCTAATCTTTCCGCATACTTGATAGCGTTTATACTTCTTGCCCAAAAGTTCATGATTGAACCAGATTCCATAATAGCTCTCTGAAATAATCCTTTAGACATGGGAGACAATATATGAAATTCGACTGTTGCAGATCCAGAACTGCAACCCATTAGTGTTACTCTATTTGGATCTCCGTTAAAAGTTTCGATGTTATCTTGAACCCAACGCAGAGCCATTGTTTGGTCTTTTAATCCCATATCTCCTCTGGCATTAACTGAATCTGTGCACAAAAAGGCCATGACGCCCACTCGAAAATTAACATGAACAAACACTAAATTTTCTTCTATGAAACTATCCGGTTTAAAGTGTTTTGCGGTACTGTTTCCGCTCACCATACCTCCTCCGAAAAGTTTAACCACAACTGGGAGCAAATCATTTTTATCTCTTTTTAAACGCGGAGTATAAACATTCAGATTCAAACAATCATCGCCGCCCGAGTACTCAAAAGTGACTGGATTAAATTGAGCCGGTATGTCACTTTCTTCAGTCCCATCTCTGATTCCTTCCCACGATGAAGCCGGTACTGGATCCTAAAAAAATGATTATATAAAATTTAAGAACATTACTACCTTAACTTTTAACATATTCACCTTGAATCTAAGCTTTCCCAAGGGCGGTTCAGCATATGGTATTGCGGAAAAACTGTAATATGTTACTCCTTCGAAACTTTTCTCTACTTTTCCTTTTAATAAACCTTGTTGAAGCTTGATTATTGGCAACGATGTATTTGTTTCGGAAATCAAGTGAAAACCATGACAGAAACTAGTACCTAATAAGACGTAAATTAAAATAATACATGGTAACATTTTTTTTAGAGGGACTTTCAATTTGAGATTCTGGTGAAAGACTGAACAGTTAAATCGACAAACAATGTAGGCTATGTATATGTAAGTGTAAGTGTATCAGAAAGTGTACGTAAAACAAAGTTTTATAGTCTAGTAAGTCTTGATATAAATGCTATAAAAATTGTTTAACGTACACGATTTTATTTTACGTATGTATGAGTTATTCATGCTACATTTTTATAACCCAATAAGGAAACATCTGACAGTTTTATAAATATTATTATTTTTTTAATTTTTAATAAAAACATATTTTTTCTTGAAGATTTTTTATCGGTGGAACGAATTTTTAATATTTTTTATTAATCGCCATTCTGTAACAAGATGGCTAATCAAGCTGAACAACGAAATTAGGCAACGTCACAAATGAGCGCGGACAAATGGGCGTGCGTCAAATAAGCGCTGCGTCATAAGAGCGTTTACCAAAGTAGTGCTGTAACAAAATAGCGTGCGTCAAATGCGCAGACAGTCATATGAGCGTTTGACAAAAGAGAGCACGTCATAAGAGCGCAAAAATACTTGGAGAAAATCAAGTAATGAATATTTTAGGAATTAGGTATACAAAATATATGTAAATTGTGAGAAATTTACAAAGAATAAATTTTCACGAGATATATGCAGTATTTTATGTGCTAGAGAGTAATGACGATTAAAATTATTAGTCAATGAAAATATTATTATTTATTAATTATTACGTACATACGTACGATATACATATATTTTTATTAAAATGAAACGCTGATTTTAAATTTATCATTAGATTTGTTCTGTAATGTTTCATTAAATTAACAAATAATTATCGACTTGACTTGCAAGGAATGCGTACAGGTAGGTGTATAGCCCGCCAAACCTTTTTTTCATTTATTTTAGATAACAACACTTTATCGTGAATGGTGAAAACAAGCGCAATATATATTTTACACTCGGTCGTCAAAAGCTGGGTGCCCGTCCATAAGGGTTGGACTCGTAGGGTCTTAGTACCACGCAATGAATAACTACGTAGCTATACTTCTTCTAAAAGAAACAATGCCTATTATACTAATATTTAGTACTTAGATGATTTATGTTTATGGTTCTTGGGTGTCCTTAACTTTTTCTCAAGGGTTTGTTTGTTAAGTAGCTACTGATAAATTATGTAGGGTCTCTTTCAAAACAATTAATGATATCGTTATTTTATTTACATATTTATTGGTATTTCTTAAATTATCCATAATACACATTATAATTAAATATTAAAATAATATTATAAATAATAATTTTATCCAATCATAGCTTTATGTTTGCATATAATTTTCTCCATAATGCTCTTCTTCTCGTATTTAAAATCGTGCTCATATTAAGATTTACATCTAAAGCTAAGAACCGAAATTTATCTTTCGTCATGGGTAACCATTTAACGTTGAATAAATCGTTTGACTCTGAAGTCGGATTTCTGAAATTATTATTGATTAAACAAACATTAATATACACTTAATATAATATTATAAAAATCACACTTACCCTGTTTTAGCAAAGTTTCCCCATAGTTTAGAAAAATAGTTTTTCATTAGAATATCTGTAGATGAAAAATATTCCGGGTCCTTGGTAATCCCAATTAAAATATTTTCACTTGAATGATCAGCCCCGAGTATCATTGGATTATCAGCATGAATGTTATACTTATAATAATAAAAATATTCATTACTAAAGTTATGCTTCAACCTTTGTTGTAATGAGTAAAACACTCCTGAGTTTATCAAAAGATCACTGAAAAAGTCTACAACGTTTATCGGTAAACTCAATTTACTATCTCTGTAATTAGTCGGTGTGCTTCTATACAATTTGCGTAGGATATTGTCGAAACCTTTAAAGTTCACATTTAAATACGAAGGGATATATTGCTTAAAATTCCCATATAAGAAATCTTTTCTTGATACTATTTTGAAGTGTGTTTTTGACACGTCGTATCCTTCGTGGCTGTTGACTCCTGATAAAATGTCAACTTTGTTGTAATCTCCCTTCGCTAATATTTTATGAGGCTCTTCATTCAAAAATCCATTATAATCTTCGAATTCATTGATGACAGGCGGAAAAGCGAATATTCTCATCATTTTTAAATCCTCCTTGTTTGTTAATTTTGTCGAAGCCAAAACCAAAGTTTTAGTATCAAAATTGTTCAAGAAATTAAATATTGTTTCATTGCGAACTTTATCATATCCTAGTTGTACTGCTAATCTTTCAGCATACTTGACGGCGTTAATACTTCTTGTCCAAAAGTTCATCGCAGAGCCAGACTGCATAATAGCTCTATGAAACAATCCTTTAGACATAGGAGACAAAATATGCATGTCGATTAATGCAGATCCAGCGCTACATCCCAATAACGTAATTTTATTTGGATCTCCGTTAAAAACTTGTATATTATCCTTGATCCAAAGAAGAGCCATGTGTTGATCTTTCAGCCCCATATCTCCTCTAGCGTTTACTGAATCTGTACACAAAAATCCCATTACGCCAATGCGATAATTTATATGCACAAACACTAGATTTTCTTCAATGAAATTGTATGGCTTGAAATAAGTCGCAGTGCTGTTTCCACTCACCATACCTCCACCAAAAATCTTTACTACAACAGGTAACAGATCGTTTTCGTTTTTATTTATACTTGGAGTATAAACATTCAAGTATAAGCAATCATCGACTCCTGAATACTCGAGCGTATTTAAATCATATTGAGCTGGAACATCACTTTCAACAGTTCCATCTCTGATACCTTCCCATGCTGAAGCCGGTAATGGATCCTAAAACATTCACATTAATTTATATTTATTTACAACATTAATATGTGTATAGTAATAAACGTTTACCTTGAATCTGAGCTTTTCTACAGGTGGTTCAGCGTATGGTATTCCAGAAAAACTATAATATGATACACCTTCGAAAGTTTCATCGACTTTTCCTTTTAATAAGCCTTGCTTTAGTTCTATTATTGGAAACGATGTATTCATTTCTGATGCAATTAATGAATCAAGACATGAAATAGCACTTAGTGAGGCGAAAATTATAAAAATGTATGAAAACATTTTAATTTTTAATTTTCTAACGTGAGACACTTCTTCGTTGTGAATCTATTGACACACTGTGCGTTTTTATAAATATATACCCATTATAATACTTGTACATTTGAGGAAATTAGTTCTTAAATTACACAAAATACTATCGTTATCTTAGTATTAATACTTTACTGCTATTATTGATGTGAGATTGAATTAAGAGATGCCTAAGACATAATTATAATATGTTTCATTAATTCATATACACTTATTAATAATATTTTTAATAAATAATACATAATTATTAAAATAAACTATAAATACTTATTAGATAATATGTAATGAAAATCTAAATTTAATAATAAATGTCATCTACACTGATTTTGAAAAGGCTTTTGATAAAGTTTGTCATGCCTTAATTTAAAAAATAGATAAGTTTTCAAAAAAAAATTTTTTTTTTTAATCATACCTTTCAAATTTTGAGCAAGTGACCAATATGTTACAACGGGTAACTAAAGTCAATACAGATCCGTTATAAACTATATATTTTTTATTTTATTAATTTTTTTTAATAAGCTGTCTTAATATTTTTTCAATATCTTCAATATAGGCAACAACTTCTGAATACATTGTAACATCAGGAACTGCACAATGTTTTAATCATGGAATATTGCTATTTTTCTGTTTATTAATAATATTATTAAAATTATTCGTAATTGGAAATTTTAAGTATTTCTTAAAATAAATTCCATCGAATATTGTAAAACACTAATTTTAACTATAATATGTATAACAATGTGTGCTTAATCATGAAGTGATCGTTTTATTGTAAATATTTATACAAAAAAAAACATAATGTAATTAAAGTAAAAAAAGAATAATAAGATAATTAAAAAAATAGATTGCACCAAATTAAAATATAATTTAGAATATACACAATTATTGTATCCAAGAACCGACTCATTAGCTGTGCTCCAACGTATTGCTTCACCTCCGTTCTCGACGCAAGCCGTCACGATCGACATCTGCAACTGGGTTCCCGGTCACGATTGCATTATATGGTCTCCCAGCGTCATCTATGTTGAAGACGGAAGGTGTACTATGAGAGGAAATAGGGAGTAAACTGGCTAAGTTGCACTTCGTTTACTCGGGTTCTCTTTAGGTTAGATAAATAATGATTAAAAATATGAGTATTGCAAAACTCCCCAATAGGCACAGCTATCTTATTTTTAACCATATGTCGGATAGTATGTGTCTGTTCTCATCCGGGTACTCACGGCTGATGGACGCATTATGGCCTAGTCATTATTATACAAAAAAAAATTGTGCAGTGTGCATTAGCGTTTTTTTTAATGCCATGCACATATTTTTTAGATTAAATTAAAACCATCGTGGCCTAACAGGTTACCCCAATGCGCCACGATGGTCGAAAACAATTTTTAAATTTACAAAACAAAAAAAACGTATATATACATAAATAGAACAATATATAAACATAACAAAAAATTACAAAATATCAAAATTAAATGATACAAACTGGATCAGTTCCTCGTAGCTAACATTAAACAGGTCAATATGTAATGCCAGCGTATTAAGAAGCCGGATGGCCACAGCTATAGGTGAAAGACGGGTTCCCGGGTGCTCCCACCCGCATCCTCAGGTTGTGTATAAGCCCTTACCTATCGGCTCTTTTGCAACCCTAGCACTGAGCACAACCGCTTCCCATCGGCGAGCCGATGGTCCGCTTCCACGTCTCGGCCGGAGTCGTCCCGATGGACGACTGCGACCGGTGTCCCGGTCCGGAGCTACTGATGGTCTCCCGGCATCACTATCTTTTGTTGGAGACGGAAGCTATAGGTGAGTCGGCAAGTGTCGACGTCCTAGCCCTAACGTCCATCAAAAGAGGACGCGATCGCGATTCTCGAAAATGTTCTGGAATCCAAGACTGGAATTCCTCGAGAATAACTGGATTGTCGATAACACTTTTTAGTTATTTGAAAAAATGGTTAGCGACATACAACTTTCTGCGAGAGCTCAGCGAATCGTACCCCAACGCTCCTAAAAGAAAGGCGCTGGGGTATATGTACGGATAATAACCAAATGTCTTTTTGTAAAGGTATCTTAAATACCTTTTTTGATTTTTTTCCACTAAAAGGGAATATTTGGATATTCGGGGATTCCAAATTATAGATCCCGATTCAAGAATGCTACGAACTAAGGTGTCATAGAGGATGCGAATGACTGACGGATCGTCAAAGTGAAAGGCATTCCTCATAACAAAGCCGAGCATCTTGGAAGATTTATCACAGACGTCGTGTATGTGTAGAGAGAACCTCCATTTGCTCTCGAAAGTGATTCCGAGATCTTTAGTGGAAGTTTCTCTAGTCAAAATGTTACCACCGAGATGGTAGAAATAAGCTGATGGCGAATGAGATCAAGAAAATGACACAGTGTGGCACTTTCCGACACTAAAGGGCAGACGGTTAACGGAAGCCCATCTCCATAGAAAGTCTAAATCACTTTGTAGAGAGAAGGAGTCCACAACAGATCGAATGCATTTATATAATTTTAAATCATCTGCGTAGAGAAGAAAACTTGAATTTGTTTTTGCTGTATTTATGTCATTAATAAATAACACAAAAAGCAGAGGTCCCAGATTGGATCCCTGAGGAACCCCCGAAGGGGTAAAATATTCTTTCGAAAATCGGCCGCCATAGGTTACAAACTGTCTACGATTGCTTAAATACCTCGAGGATAACCGAGTTAAATTATCCGAGCAACCGAGGTTCGACAATTTTTTTAATAATAACCTATGACAAACTTTGTCAAAGGCTTTCTCAAAATCTGTATACACGACGTCTACTTAAATTCCCGCATCGAGAGAAGTTGTCACCATTTTGGTGAACGACATAAGGTTAGTAACAGTGGAACGGGCAGGACGAAACCCGTGCTGTTGGCCTAACAAAACTTGCCGAAAGTGATTATAGAGATATTTATGAATAATTATTTCAAATAATTTAGCAGGAGCTGACAACACTGCGACTGGTCTATAATTCTTTATATTTAATTTGTCACCCTTTTTATGAACAGGGGTGACTTTTGTGCATTTCCATAGATCAGGAAATTATGATGTTTTGAGAATCAGATCATAAATACATTTTAGAGGAGCAGCGAGACTGACTTCGCAACCCTTCAAAATAAAATCGGGAATTAAATCATGTCAAGAAGAACGCCCTGTCTTTAATTTATTAAATCCGTATTTAAGATCTGAGTGGTCAGTACTGAAGACCAAGAACAAGAAGAAGGAAGCGACTGAGCAGAAGGCGAAAAATATTCCTCGAAAACAGAACGAAACTATTGCGCAAACCCGTCAGCAATATTTTGTGAACCGTCCAATGTTTTATAAATAAATTATTGTGACATTTTAAGAAAGCGTATTGTTATTGAGTTTTAATTGCATCGATATCAAAAATATTATGGCATTAAAATATACATTAAATAAAGTACTATAATTGCTATTTTGTGTATATTGATAATATACACATATGTATATTGTAATAGCTAAAATAATATATTAAATCACTATACAATTTTATTGGTCACGTAAAATACACAAATGATCTATTGTTATTCATTATTGACGGGAAGTATTATTGATTGCAATTTAATTGTTACCATTAGGTATAAAAACAAATTTATTTGTAATTGAGTACTTAGTGCCATTTTTTGAAACCGATTATTGTACACAATTATGAATCGAATCAATATATTTGTGTACAGTTTATATGATAAATCCTTAAATTAGCTTTATTTTTTTATCTGATAGGTTTTCCTAATGCGACAAGAAGGTCATTAAACAAACAATAAAAAAATACCACCAAAACTAATAAATATAGATTTCATCACCTATTAGTTAATGATGAAATATTGATTACAATTTAATGTATATTGTTGTTCATTGAAGAAATTTTACAATCATTTTTATAAATATTTCTGTAGTACATACAATCGTTTTTAATTATGTATCTGATACTAGTAGTACAGCTACATAGTCTAAAGTTATTTAATATAATCGAAAAAATCAAGGAATAGAAAATTCTAAACTGTAATGATTCGATAAGATTTTCAACATTTGATATCAAGTACAAATTTATGATAATCTATAAATTAGATGCAACATTTAGAAACCACTAAATGAGAATTTATTATATGCGTTTTTAATTTACATAATTCAGGAATTGCTTTGGATTGGTAATTATGGATTATTCGCTAGTCGTGTCCTTGCTTAAAGATAATATCATGCATTATTCTTGAAAATAAAGTGAAAGAAGTTCAGCAAAAGCCGTGACATTTTTATTTTTACAGACGTTGCGCAATATATATTTTAAAGAATAGGTTTTATTACCTTTAAAAATTGTTATATATATATATAATATATAATACTGTTCAGTCCATCATTTTTTAATAAGACGATATACCTTTATATATATTTATTGTGAATTTTTGTTAGTGCTACAATGCGTTACAAACTTACAACGATGTAAACGCAATCAGCAACTACTAAATAAGTACTGAGGCACCATAATGAAATCAAAGTCTATAAATCAGTGACAATTTTATCAATTTTATTTTAATTATTCATCACGATATTCATCCATAAGATAAGTAAAATATAAAAAAAACATAATCTTTAATAATCGATTCGAAATATATGTATGTAATAATTACTAATTCAGATCTTTTAGACAAAATTGAAACTAAAAAATACTGATATTCATATGGAATTCGAACCCAGTTCTTTGGAAATTAGTCACTGAATTATCTTACAGTTCTATAGTACTGGTTAAATATATTTGCCTTTATAACTTTAATAAAATCATCACTGAAGTATATTTAATAATAAAATATAGCAAATTATATAAAAAAGCAAATAAATAAACTCTTTAGTAAGAGAATAATCTAAAACCGAATATATTAATCCGTTTTATAACTATTTGCTATTTTAACATTTGTTCAACTATTCGTTCATATTTGTATGTATAAATAATGCACACAATTCAACAACGCAGGTAGTCAACTTTTATCCCTGATTTACCATAACCCATTTTGCGATTTTATCCATCTTTAAATTATTTATAACAACAAGAATAAAGCTAAATAGCGGTTACATATGTAATAATAAAAACAAAAATACTTTGTTATTTCCGAAATTTCCTAAATACTCATATTATCAGATTAATATTAGGCAGCTGTGGACTTTCACAGTGATATCGACTTTTCTATCTCTTTTAAATACAAGTAATGTTTAATTTTGAGTCTAAAGTAATTTATTACAGTAATATTTTGTGGGCATGCCAAGTATATAGCTGTGGCAACCCATTGTTGATAATAAAGTGCACATAACCAGCAAAATGAATCTTTTTGACAGCATGAATAATTAAAATAAATAGTATTGCTACTTTCTATTACATACATAGACATATCTATGTATTTTTAGATTATTCGAATCATTTAACTTTATTATTTTATGATTTTATTTCTTATAACATATTATTTTTTGTCCTACTTGTATTATATTATTCTACTATGTATTGTTTTTTACCATTGAGGTAACAAGTTAGGTCACAATGGTTTTAATTTAATTTTAATAAACTACAACATGAAAACATAGTCTATGCTAAAGTAGTGGAACATCTCATATATAGGATGTTTCACTATTTTAGCATAGACGGCGCCGCACAGTGGGGTATTTGCCCGATTTGGGCGGCCAAAATTATTTCTCCACTTGAGTTGATTCCATAAGTGCTCTTAGTCAAATATATAATATTATAAGTGTTAAAAAATACATTATAGAAAAAATTTTTTTTTAAAAAACTTAAAAAAAAACTTTTTTTTTATTTTTCATTAATGAATTTATTTAACTTTATTTTAATAAGTATTTAAAGTATTTCTTAAATTGAAGGCCCGAGGAAGAGGAATTCCATGTTGAACGGTCGTGCGAATTTCGCCGCGTCAAGTGTTAAAAATAAAAAATAAATTGTATATGTCACAAAGTTTGATATTTGCTGTTTTTTAACAAGAAAATGTATTTGACTAATATTTTATCATACTCGGTATCGTTTTCATTTTTAAATATGTGTATATTTGGTGATTCTAAACAAATTATTATTTTATTTTATTAGTACGCGATCCACAATTTGAGGTTTACTGATTTTACCATGGTGATCATATTATTAAAAATAACAATCAATATGAAACTGTATTTTAAATTAACGTTAACACGTCACCTAATTAAAAAGTTAGAATAGTTTAAAACGTTTAGGTCCTAACTTTCGCGACTAAGCCCCGTCCCATTTTTAAGAATAATGGTATGCAATGTGTTAAAACCGCAGCCAATTTTACTTGTATCATAAAGAGAAAGACCTAAGCTTTATATTGTATATAAAACCTACATTAAAAAGTGGTAGGAAATATAACGAATGAACTCAAAATTAGAAAAAAAAATTGGAAAAAGTACTAATAAATGGTACTTATTCAAAACACTATTGTGTGTTTAATATGACAGCAACTGCAACAAAGAGCTATGAAATGTAAAAACACTTACCTGTTTTATCACAATCAATGGTTTGGATTTTTAACGGTACTCAAATAAAATAATAATAATTGTCCAATGTACGAGTATGCAATCGACGCCGCCGAGAAAACGATGCGTGCACTCGAAGGGATGACTGACTTCCGACCGATCGTGGGGGCGCTAGCGTTATGCAAGGAGTGGGGGAATTATTGAGTATTATGCGCAAAATTATCAGCTTTACAGAGCAACTTTTATTTTTTATTTGCGCTTAAATTTTCATAATTTACTTTTGCCGTCCAGATCGAGAAAATACCCCACCGTGCGCCGACACGATTTTATTTCTTTTGGCGTGAATTTTTGACTTCTGGGAAGTGATAATGTTTTTGCACTCTCCTATTGACCAAAATTCGGTTTGAATATACTTTAACCAATACTCTGTAATACCAGTAATGATAATATTTTAATTCACATCATCGTCCCAATTTTTATTCTTACCCTGTATGAATATTTTTTAAGCTTTCTTTATACAATATATGTTTTCATGGTTTAAATATTTAATAAAAAAAATAGAGAAGCAATTATTTTCTTTAATGAGATGGAAATTGTTCAGTACTGTATCATTTTCGACAAAATCAAAATTATTTTAGATTTCAAAGATTTTGCTTAATATTTTTTCAAAACTTATTTCCTACTTGATATGGGTTAAGAAAAAAATTATAATGTGGCTTTTGGTTGCAAATTAAAAAAAAGCACAATTTTATATGATACAAAGCTATTTCAGGCTTTAATATTGTCAATAAAATTTCAACAATTGTAACACGTTCGCCATCCCACAAAGTGAGACTATTATTGATTGTATCAAAATCTTGTGATGCAGAATTTGCGGTCTCGTTTTATTACTGTGCTTATTAACAAATTTTATATTATACAATATTATTCCGAAAATTAGATATTAAAATAATCGTGTATAGAAACATTTACCTTCAATTTACTTACAAAATGAGTAAATAAATCTGCAAAAAGAGGACGTATGCTGAAATATTTAACCACGAGACTTGCATGCCATTGTGCAAGAATATAGACTAGTATCACGTATCGAGCAAAAACTTCTTATGCAACCGCGAAGATGGCTACAGACGGAGCTGCGACTTGACCACGAGAAGATGGGCCACATACCGTTAATTAAAGGGTTTCAATGGCGCCCATAAATCTCGACACAGTTCGACCTCAACCACGTTAATCACCAATACGTCAATCTAACAATGGATTGTTCTTTCATTTTTTTTAAACAGCGCTTTAGAAAGTTTTAATTGGGGCATTTCCTTGAGGTTATGTGTATGATTGGTTATTGAAACTGGCACATTCCTAGATGCGGTCAGGTTAGAACATAACCGATTTGTTAATGGCGTGTGATTGATTCGACCGAAGATGTCGCCGTTAATTGAATGCACCTGTTGATTGTGTGTGTGAATGTGTTAGACCTGATTTACCTTGCTTTGATCACTTTGAAAGTCCAGATTTAAACTAGGTCTCGTGCAGGTTGCCTTGACCCGAATCTTCCTCTTCATCATCTCGTTCATTAATTCGTTAAGAACATTGTACATAATTAGGCATATTCCAAGCGAATCGTCCTCTCACCGAAGCGAATTTCGACCCGTGATCTACTGGACCTTCGCGATTCGATCGCTCAAGTGCGAATATCGAATTTCATTAAAATTGTGTCGTCAGGTATCAAAATCACCCAAGTCGTTATTTGGAGGTCACCGTAATTGATTACAATTATGAAAAAAAATATGCTACGATTTATTAAATTTAACTATATTTTTTTAAATCTCAAAGATTAAACTTATTTTAGAGACTGACAAAACAGGTTTACGAACTTTTAAATTAGGGATTGCAATAATATCGGTATTGCCGAGAGAAAAAACAGTCAATACCGGTATTGACATATATTTGTTTTTGTAAACTAATTGTTAATAAAAGAGATTAATGTCGATTTATGCTGTAATATTGGGTTTAATTTCGCGAAAAAAGTCAAAGATTCAAGAACCGCAATATTTTCTTTAAAAATATTGAATAAAGAAGTAGCAAATATTGTCTATATATCTTATTTGCAAAATATATTAAATAAACAGGTCAAATTTCGATATTTATGACCAATTATCAATTTGTCTGTTTATGCATATTTCGTGTTTCAAACTTTCTTTCATTCCGGCACGTCTATAAATACTTCATAGGTTGATCCTTTATTGTATTTTTTACGAGTACTAATACAAATCAATAAGACGACTGTGTACAAAAATCTTTTTGCCCCATTTATTTTTTTACTATATTGTTGAAAAAATATATTTTTAAAAATACGGGCAGAAATCTTTTTTATTTTGGAACAAAGAAAATAAAAAGCAAAATAATCCGTAGTGGAATATCAATATTATGATATATAATATGTGAGAAATAAATGAAACATAAACCTAATTTTGACCAATAGAAGAGCGCAAAAAATCATTATGCCTTCTCAGAAGTCAAAGATTCACGTCAAAAGCAATAAAATTGTGTCAGTGCCATCGCAGTGGGAACCCTTGGTAACAAACGTCTATTTTGTGTTGTTCAAGAAAAAAATTCTTGTATGTGTTGCGGTAGACCGTTGGCGTTCCATATGGTGTTTTTAAGTAAGTTTTTTATAAAGACTTACAATAAATAAGAATCGAATAAAGTATATATAGACCGAATTTTGTCCAATAGGAGAAAGCAAAAAAAATCCATGTCAAAAGCAATAAAGTTGTGCCGTCGCCGCACTGAGAAAGTTCGTTACCGAGCGTTACCACTGCGACGGCGCCGATACGATTTTATCGCTTTTTACGTAGATTTTTGACTTCTGAGAAGTAATAATTGTTTTTACGCTCTCCTATTGACCAAAATTCGGTTTGAATTTTCTTTAACCAATATTCTTATATCAGAAGGATAGTTATTATATGTTTAAAACATAATGCAATATTCAAGTGTAGACAAACTATGGAACAATATACGAAGCGAATACAATTTTAAAGCAGCATATAAATTAGTTAAATTATATTTTCGCTAGTAGAAATATATACAGTAAACCCCTCTATAGCGTTCCCCCGTATAGCGTACTTTTTGTTACTGTTTGTCCTTTGACTTCGCTAGACGTATTCCGTGACAGGTGAAATGCTGCCGCGATATAATATTTCATGGATATTCATCACAATTACAGTAAGAAAACATTTATTTTTGTATAAATATATGATATTTTTTAATGCATTATGTATTCACTTTTAAGGGGGTTTCAACCATTCTAATTTTTTGTAATAAAACTATTTAATTATGTAATATATATATATCTATTACAAATTTAAAAAAGTATTATTGAATCATAAAATATAAGATATATGATATAAGACCCTTTATATCCAGCGTTCAGAACAGAACAAACAGTAATTAAATGCGTAATTACACGATTCAAGATGCTTAACTTTTTGTATTTCTACTATTATTGTTTGTTTTTTTATATAATTAATAGGTTTTTATTAATATCCTAAAATAAAACATACTGCAGAAAAAAAATGATAATTTATATGTACTTTTATTATTTATTCATTGTAGGCTTACGCATTTTAAAGAATTAACTCAAAAAAGTGTTGCGTTTGACTCCCCTGGCACTGGCAAAATCAATGACATTCTACGTGCACGTGTCGCAATAAGAACATTGTTTACAAACTAAATACAAGATCATTTAATACATACAAATGGGAACAAAGGTTTGATTTGCTGATTTCGTCTACTGGTAAAAATGTATATAGAGTTCCCTAGTGAAAATATAATCACACATTCACTGTTCTATATTGGCATATGGAACGCCAATGGACTATTACAACAAAGACAAGAAATATTTTTATCTCTAATAACACATATAATACGTCTTGCCAGTCTCCGAAACCCATTTTACGGAAAAAAACTTGCCCGTTTTTAAAATTGCTGATTTACTCCCATAAAACAGTATTGACACTTGATTAAAACAATATACAAACAACATTGGGCGGTCCATTAAAATGGCCATAACATGGTGACAATAATTTAAAGATCTTCTACTTCTTTTGAGTATTTTTACTATTCTTGTAGACATCCTAAGCTATAGACTTTTTAAATAATACAGACAATTTGTAAAAATCAACGATCTTTCTTTTTCCCCAACTATGATTTAAGATCGAACTTAAATCTCTGTTTTTATCTTATAATATATAATTAAATTATTTTTACAGGTTTGCGCGTCTTGTGTTGCTTAAATCTGGCAACATTGGAATACTCTAAATTCCACTACCTGTTTGGTTAAATAATATTTTCTGACTCTCATTAAGTGTTAATTGCACTGGAAATAAAATACATCATGATTCATTGTCATGAATGATGACAAAAATATATACATTCTAAAGACTCATTTAATAAATCTTGTGTACGTTAATTAAATACCGACTAAAACATCTCTTATTTTCATCAGAAGTGTCTTATTTTAAGTATGCAAATGTCTACATCATTAAATTATTTATATTATAGCAATATCTTAATTATGTCTAAACGAAACGGCTATATAAATTTTAATATTTTTGGTGTATTATTTATATAACATAAGTACTACTCAGTGGTAGTCAGATTTTTATATATTATATAATGTTGTTATCTATTATAAAAATAGTTAATATATCATACTTCACTAACTGTGCAAATATATTTCTGCTTTTATTAACTTATCGCCTTATCTATACATATTTATTAACATTATATATTTTTTTTAGTACACACTACATTGATTATAAATGGAAGGTTTTAGAAAGAGTAAATTTAATTGAAATGGATGTTTTAAAACTTAGACTGAATTTAAATAAATATATAAATATAGAAAACAAGGGAAGATATACATGTAGTATATTCAAAACAAATTTTAACAAGTTTGTGAAAGTAACATTTAATATTAAAAATTATAAAATATAAATTATAATATACACTAAAATTTGAATGATAAATAAAAAACTAGTAAAAACATACCAAAAATCAAGTTAGACTCTTGGCGATTCAATGTGACTGTTTGCCTAAACCAGATCTTACGATCGAAGTGAAAGCGGTTGTTTTTCTCGGGGAGCATTAGTAATACTATTTTTTTCTAAATTACAAATCATTAAAAAAAAACATAAAAATAATATATAATATACATGTTTATACTAATCTAATAAACTTCAAATACTAATAATTAAAGAACAAAAATACTTCGCAAAACCACAATAACTCACTAATCTAGTGTATCGGTGACTACGATAAAAACAACCTTAAATATAAATACAAGCACAAAATGGCAAACTACATACTGCTTTAGAAGCTAAAGACAACATATCAATAACTCCAATTTTCTAATGAAATGCACTCAAATTATCACATAATTCATTGTTTTTTTTGTTTCCTGTATTTTTCTTTCGCTTTAACTGTAAAAGGTTTTTTAATTTTTTTTTTAAATTATAACCAGAAATGCTTTGTTTTATTTTCTTATTATTTTATATCATATGAACCAGTAGCATAGTATGTATGTATATTATATACAATTAGTATGTCTGTAAAACTATTTATATTATTAAAATAAACTTATTCAAAAAATATCGAAAAATCACAGGAATAATAAAATATACTGAAAAAGCACGATATTAATATTATAGGTGATTTCTATGCAAAGACCGGAAATAATAGAATGCTGTAGAATAAGTGATCACTGTGGAAAAGGAGAAAGATTCAATCAAGAGAAAGATTTAGTCATATCTAATACCTTATTGGAATTATTGAAAGGAAGGCTAAATACATGGACGTCATCGTTAAATTGCAAGGCTACATAACCAAAGTAATTTTATATGAAGTTGGTGTGGTTTCTGATCTTTTTGTTGCCAATATAAAAACGAGGCTTAAAAGTATTAAAAAACTATCAACTAAATCAATTGATCTACAAATTATAAAGGTCGAAAAAATGCAACTTAAATTTGTGTATAAATAATATCGAAATTTTATTAAAAATATTTGAACAAAATTCCAATGACCTTAGTTAAAAATAAGAAATAAATTCAAAATGGGAAAATAAGAACGACAATGAGGATATATAAGAGATTCGTGTGATTACCGCAAATATTATTATAGTATGGAATATAACAACGGAACATACATGGCTCAGCAAATTAGCTGTCTTAATGGATATGTAATGAATAATAAATTTCTTGTATGTAATAACATGTATATATAGTCGACCCCTCTATAGCGTAGAGATTGGGACTTCGTTATAGGAATACTCCGGTAAAGGGGGGGGGCAAAATTTGAGGTTACGTTCTTTCAACTGGTGTTTGTGAATTTAACGAAATCAGCATATCAAACTTTTTTCCCATTTTTATATATTAAATGACCTTGTATTTAGTTTGTAAACAATGTTCTTATTGCGACACGCGCGCGAAGAATGTCCTTGATTTTGCGAGTGCCAGGGGAATCAAACGCAACAGTTTTTTGAATTATTTTTTAAAACACAATTAATAAATAATAAAAAGTAAATATAAATTATTTTACTTAGGATATTAATAAAAACCTATTAATTATATTAAAAACAAGCAATAATGGTAGCAATAAAAAAAGTTAAGCATCTTAAATTGTGTAATTATGCATTTAATTACTAATATAATTATGCATTTAATTAATGGTTGCGAAAGTTACAAACCAGTTTCTTTTAATTTAAGAATATGTATCTTTAAAGGCTTCTATAATTTTATGTTAAAAACGATTTATAAAAAATGTACATTTATAATATATTATAATATAATTTAGACTCACCAAAATTTTCGGCGTCCGTTCTCTGCGTACAACTGTCACAAACACATTTATTTTCATAATTTCACTTATTAACTTCACTGTATAATTATTTTTATTATGAACACTTTTTTATCTATCTAATATGGAGAGGAATTTCACAACTTCTGCCTTTCCACGTGCAGAACACACGCGACATTTTCTTCTCACAACCAACCAGAAAGGCTTATGCGAAAGCCTTTCTGTTGGGTTGACAGCACGGGCACGGGCATGGCAAGATGTGGTAGAAACAGAATCGATAGATAACACTGAATTATGCATCCATCCTTTGATGGATTTGTCCGGCGCGTCTGAAATGGTCAGTACTAGCCCATACAACACCACCCCCACTACACGGCGCCGGCCCGGCGCCGGGCGAATCCATCCGGCACGTGTGAAACCGGCCTTACTCAAAAGAAAACCTTTAAATTTAATTTTGCTGTTACGATTAAAATTTTGATAGACACTGAACGAATAAAACAATGCGGATTGAAATAAATACCATAACAACCTTTTTTGTTTATTTCATTGTTTTTTCCAAATATTAGGTAACTATGTACTGATCGGCGCGATCAACACATTATATATTTATTATCGATCATTATACATTGAAGCTTACATATTTAAAGGCCAGCCGTTCTGGATTTTTCTCTTGTGTCTATCACCTGGCTGTTTTGAAAAGTAAATATAATTTTGAAATTTTATTTTCCAAATTTGGATAAGCATTTCACCTTGTCTATCATGTTTTATCAGTAGGAGCCTTGTTTTTATATTTTTGAGGGATTCTGGCAGACCCGTATTTTTCTGGATAGTTCCACAAAGTTCTGTTTTCCTTAAAAATAAATCATGCTCACGGACAAAATGCGATATCAACCATAATAGTTTTGTAACAAACAATATTTTTAGTCGCCCTTATACAGAATCAATCAATATTCTCTTCACAAATCAGATGCATTCCTTTATCATTAATAACTAGTTCATCAACCCTAGGCATAATTGTAGATGCTGCAATTCGATTTCTATGTTTAGTTTTTATTGACACCATTTTCGAGAATGTTTTCTCACAAAGATAGGTTGTTTGGAATGGCAGCAATCTTTTAATAGCATTATCTCATTATCCCCCATTTTGATCCAAAAACCATACAATGATACATTCTTAAATATTTTTTTTAAAATAAATTGCACGATAATAAATGGTTCCACCACCCACAAATATCCTATACGCGAATCATTTTCAGAAGGCAAATATTTATTAAAATTATTAAAGAGCATGTTTAAATGCTTTATCTGAATAAGATTAGAATTATCGTTGTTTGAATTAATCGTGGTTGCAAGTATAGAAAACATAGAGAACACTCCTTCCATTTTTCTCTTCCAAAAAATATTTTTTTTAATCCCTCAATATATTCTGCTACACTAAAATAATTAGGTAATGGACCTTAAAGCTGTAAATTTAATTTATTTGCCTCGTTAAATATGTCAACCATATATGCCAACTTCAAGGTCCATCCTTCGTTGTTAAATAATTTAGATAATCCAGTACGTTTATTTATAAGAAAATAATGAATTTCTTCCATCAATTCAAAAACACGCGATAACATTTTCCCTCTAGATAGTCATCTAATTTCAGTGTAAAACAAAATATCGTTGTGTAGAGCCCATACTATTATGCTTGCACTACACTCTCTGGAAGTTGTCCGAACCGAAATTCAACTGAAGTCGGCCGAGGTCGCCGACTTCCGAGTAGCGGCCACACTGCCACAAATTTCATATGCCGTCCGGACGGCTGCTGTCATGTACAGCTGGCATATTTGCGCGTGATCGAAAAATGTGCCAAATAATCGCAATTTTTAAATTGTCATAGTATTAAAATTATAAAAGTTTGTGTGTCACTTACCAATACAATATCAGTGAAAACTTTTCGGTCGTAAATATTCAATTTACGCAAAATCTTTGTCGGCTTTTGCAAAATGCCATAAGGCATAACAATTATACTTTAAAATATGAATACCACATCTGTGACTATCCTAGAATTTGTCGCCATCGATTCTAAATAAGAATTCGTTATGGTGTGACATTTATATAAACCGATCTAGGAAAATACATAAGCATATTCGAAATGATTTTTTTTAACAAAATCAAGTACCACTAATTATTTTTTATTTATTTAATTTAGTATGAAAAAAAATATAATAACTTTGATAAAAATATAATATCTGTGATAAGAATATACTATCAAAAATATAATTAATCCCTTTTGGTGCCCTAAAATATTCAAAAATGTCAGTAAGAGTCTGTTGAAGTCCCCGATAAGCATGTGGTATTATAACTTGACCACGATGCAGCGCTCGACGTGCGTGTTAACCATAAGACGCCTACGCACATACTGAAATTGAACCGAGTAGCTCGTTCTATCTCAGTTTGCAAAAAAACATATCATTATCTCTCTCACTCTCGTCACTTAAAACACGAGAGTGCGATAGGGGAAGTATCTCACCGTTCGCGCTCGAAAGAGCAGCTCTAACTTCGGTCCCTTTGACTCGGAAAAAATGCCGACAATGTTCGGAAGCGCTCGAAGCTGGGCAAGTCGACTGAATTACCCCCACTTACCTCCCGTTCTCGGTAACCTCGGACAACTTCCGAGAGATTTTAGAGCAGGCAGAACCGAACTCGACCGTAGTTACCCACTGTATTATCCGTCCTTGGCCAACCTTGGCCAACTTCCAGAGAGTGTAGTGAAGGCATTACAGAGATTTGAAAATAAGCACATCGTTCAATTCTCGTGCTAGTTTTTTTGCTGCAAGGGCCTCCCAATGAATAAGGCAGTGAGTAAAAGTTATATGATCATAATGAGCAGCTTGAAAATATGATTTACAACATTTAATTTAAATATTTTACATTAAAATCTCGCGAGCCCATTTGGGATCGCAACCCATAGCTTAAGAATAAACACGTAAACAACTTCCTATCCCTATATAAACTTAGAAAGGTAGAACATCAGTATTATTGAGAGAGAATTGCAAACATTCACTTTATGGCCATTAAAATTTTACTTGCAATCAAACGCAACGCATCGTATTAAAATGTCACCTATCGTATAATTATTTTTACAATGTCTCATTCAAATTGAAAACGACATTGATTGACACTTTCCAATGCTCAAAGGCAATCGATTATCATGTGTCCAATCGTTCACGGAACTAACTTCTTCCGGTAAATTAGCCCTCTTCTGATATTTCTCAACTAAAATGTCATTTAAAAATAAAAAAAAATTAATTAAATATGATCAATAATACATAATAAAAGTAGAGTCAAAAATACATAAATTAAGACATAATCGTAACTTATTTTTTTTTCTCAGAAGAAGCATTTTTTGCTGTAGCATAATAAATAAAAAATATAACTTATTTATGTACATATGTGCTGTGTTATTAAATAAAATATAATATTGTTATGAACAATCTATTCTCGTTATACAGTACTAGAATTAAAACTATTGTATTAAAATTGCATAAAACCACCAATTATTCAGATTTAAGAAAGTATCATGTATTGATTGTTTTTTTAGCCATTTTCATTTCGATACAAGCTATAATAATTGATTATTAAAATGCACACCTAAAAACTATATTAAAAGTTGTAAAAAATGCATCAATATATATATTACAAGCAATCATAAAAAATAAAATTAAAAATGTATTTTGTGAAAAAAATTTTAGATAAAAACACTTTTTTTTAAAGAAAATTTTAATAAAGCAGCATTTAATTTTACATACATCCATATTATGTACATCTAGTTATCATATATTTATAGCAAACTAAAACTTTTATTTATAGACTGCATTGTTCCTAATAAGAAACAACTTTCTAAGTCGAATTTTTCACATTCAGAAGATATAATACATACGGACGTCATGGCATTTAAGTAAATTAAATTGTTGCAATATTTTTATCTTGTTCTTTCTGACACTAACTGAAAACGCTTATTTCTACAGTTACGCTCACTTCCTATTTCATGTTATTACAGTATGATTTATAATAACAACTGCTGATATAATAACACTTTCCTTTCTTTGATTTGGGTAGTATTATGCTTTTCACTTTTTTTGCTTTTGCTTTAATGAATCAAAATCTTTCCTTGTATTATTTTTTAGATGAATGGTAAATATTATACATACTAAGAAGAATTTAATAATTTTAAGTGGCAAATAAAACTTATGGTTTTAACCAACATTAACGTCAGTTTTTTAGTTGTAGGAGTATGGGATACAATGTAAGAATAATTATTAATTTAGAAGTCTTTGTGAATTTATTCTGTAATCATTTTTGTACTACACTAGTTTATTTTTGAAGTTTAAGGAATACATATGTTTATGAAACATATTAAACGATGAATCGGTCCTTCATATATTATTTACTATCAATGATACAATTTTATATTTATCATTTGAAGATCATAGCATGATTGAATGGCAATTTTGTGTTATCTGAAAGAAATGTTGATGTTACAAAATAGTTTGAATGAAATCTTACTTGCCGTAGATCTTTTGTAAAATAAGTCAAAATTTGTTGTGCCTATATAAAATGCCAGACATTATTATTAAGCATGTTCACTGATGCAATTAATTTCTAAATACAGAGGATGAACACATTAAAACAGTAATACTTTTTGCCCAATGAATGTAATGTTTCTTATAAGACGAATTATGTGTAGTGTTGACTCATTGATTTTAGTTGCGCGAAGGTAGTTTTCAATTATAATTATTATATCTGACTTTTTTGTCTGCTCAATCTCTGATATTTATAACTTTGTAGATAATATAGCATTCATTGGTGAAAGCAGAATAAAATCGATTAAGCCAATCTCAAATATTATATATAACAAGGATCAGCAGACAGTTACATTAAAATTATTCGTTTTCATGTACGTTTAGAAATAAAAAAAAAAATTGTAAGTCGCTCTAAGTCAAATTCCATGCAAATTTTACCCAAAGCAAAACTGCTAATTGATGCAAGAGTTCTGCATAAATATTGAAATCCTACTTTCCTTTCGGCAAACAGATTTTGTACGGCGTTTATAGTTTTTTTATGAGCACAGGCGTTTACATCCTGGTGCGATAATTATACATTTGCTAAACGAAGCTTGAAAGTGTTTGTTCAACGACTCTTAATAGTAATGAAAAAGTAAGGCTTGACATATATGATCAAGATCACCATCGCCATGTGGGTGTATGTTTCAAGGTTGTGTTCTCATTTGACCTCACACTTCATCTAAATCCATTATGTAACCGACTGACATGGAAAAATAACATCGTTCAATGTTTGAATGAAAAACGATTGGTTATTGTTTTATCATGTTCACTAAAGAAATTACATTCATTATATAAAAAAAAACTATATTTTAATACCCAGAAGAACATAACTTAGCTGTCGATGTCAACGTCCAATTATTGTCAATCAGACAATAATTCATGTTATTAAATCTGTGTAGCATAACATTTAATTATTATAAAAATAAATGGTATTATTTATAAATCTGTTGTTGTAATTAGTTTTTAGTAGCATCTTTAGTTCCATATTTTCTCGATTTTATCACTTTTATCGGCTACGTAAGACGCGTAGTTAAATATAAATATTTTTCTGCTTTTATAATAGATTCAGTATCACAATTCATTCAATATAAAATTATGCGCTGTAAAATGTCAAGCATTTTACACTTGATTTATGTACATGTAAATTGCTATAACTAATAAATATGACAGATACATACATAATTTAAACGTAAATGTTGACAGGTATTATATTTATTACTAAAAAAAATAGTAATGTGGAAATTTATCAGAATTAGTTGTATTAAATACATTGTAATTATAAATAGGGAAATATATATTTAGTTTAAATAGCTTCCAATAGAAATGTGATATTTTTCTCATTATAAATATAATACTTTGTAGTGCAGAGTATTACATTTATAATGCACTATAAAAATAAACCGCAGGTGCAATGTGTGGTCTAGGAACGTCACTTTAGCTTATACCAAAGGAGAGGGACAAAAATTGGTCAGTCACCCTCCTCTCTTTCTCTCTCTTCCAAATGACTGTCATGGCCATAACACATTAATTTCTTCAAGTGCATTAGTCTTATGCTTGTCTACACTCTCTGGAAGTTGTCCGAACCGAAGTTCAACTGAAGTCGGCCGAGGTCGCCGACTTCCGAGTAGCGGCCACACTGCCACAAATTTCATATACCGTCCGGACGGCGGGCGTAGATGACGTCTACACGGCGGCTGCTGTCATGTACAGCTGGCATATTTGCGCGCGATCGAAAAATGTGCCAAATAATCGCAATTTTTAAATTGTCATATTATTAAAATTACGCTACTGATAATTACAAAAGTTTGTGTGGGCACTCACCAATACAATATCAGTGAAAACTTTTCGGTCGTAAATATTCAATTTACGCAAAATCTTTGTCGGCTTTTGCAAAATGCCATAAGGCATAAAAATGATACTTTAAAATACGAACACCACATCTGTGACTATCCTAGAATTTGTCGCCATCGATTCTAAATAAGAATTCGTTATGGTGTGACATTTATATAAACCGATCTAGGAAAATACATAAGGATATTGAAACGATTTCTTTTAACAAAATCAAGTACCACTAATTATTGTTTAATTATTATATTTTATATGAAAAATAATATAATAATAATATCTGTTAGAAGAATATACTATCAAAAAACTAATTAATCCCTTTTGGTGCCCTAAAATATTCAAAGATGTCAGTAAGAGTCTGTTGAAGTCCGCGATAAGCATGTGGTATTATAACTTGACCACGATGCAGCGCTCGACGTGCGTGTTAACCATAGGACGCCTACGCGCATACTGAAATTGAACCGAGCTACTAGTTCTATCTCAATTTGCGTAAAACAATATCATTATCTCTCTCACTCTCGTCACACGCGAGAGAGCGAAAGGGGAAGTATCTCATCGCTTGCGCTCAAAAGAGCAGCTCCGAATTCGGTCCGTTTGTCGACAATGTTCGGAAGCGCTCGAAGCTGGCAAAGTCAACTTAATTACCCCCACTTTACCTCCCGTTCTCGGTAACCTCGGACAACTTCCGAGAGATTTTAGAGCGGGCAGAACCGATCTCGAACGAAGTAACCCAATAGATAATAATTTATTGTGTGTGTTACGAACGCCAACGGTTTATCGCAACACACACAATAAATAATTATCGAATAACACATAATAAATGTCTTAATTGTCTCCAAAACTCCTGGATACTGCATTTATACTACGGGTCAAGGGTCACCACTTAAAACTTATGACCCGTCGGCCAAGTTTTAATTGATACGTAAAATATAACTGCAAAAATCAAACATTAGAGGACATGGATTTAAAGTAAAAATGTGAGTTATTTTATTAGTATTGTAAATAATATGAATATAACTGCAGATGCGTCTCAAGTATACATTGTATCCTCGATAAATTTAAGTATTTTGAGGACGCTTAAGAAAACTACTTATAAAAACAAAACTAATATGACATTTGAAACACAGGAGTGTTTGTCATTTAATATTTATATATTTAACAATTCCCATATATACAATATGCGGAAAAAATAATATTACTCAGAAGAACTAGAGTTACCAATATGACGCAATGGCAGAAACAACGTGTGAAGCAATGACATTTTACATTTTATTCATACGTTTGACTGAAATTTATGTGAGATTTTTTACTGTTCACACTGTGGGTATATAAAATCCATTAGGCAACCAGCTTCGGATTACACTTTAAAGAAATGCAACTTTGTGAGAACCCATAATCAAATGAAACAAGACACTTGCCATTTTTCACCATTTTAAACCAGAAAATTTCTACTGTCAAATGGTGAATAATAGTCGCTGTAATTTTTGTGCGAATTTCTCCTCCGGATAGAATTAGCCACACTTTGTAGTCTCACTGTGTCTGAGTCCGCACAGCAGCGCCTTGTTTGTTCGGAATGGAAAATATTTTCACCTGCGTGCCGTGCAATTTTCGCCGGCGATATAATGCGTAGTTATAAATATTGAAATCAAATCGACTTTGTAGTCAGACCACGGAGGGCAGTGAAAGCATAACCGATGCGCCGAACTATATTCATGTTCGGCTTTATATAAATAATGGTCACTGTTTTGTTTACGGAATGGTCAGTATTTATTTATTTTTGTAACTGTATGTAACAGTTTACCTCTAATGAAAATCAATAACATTTTCCGCCACGGTAAAGTCGGTAAACGTTGGCTTATTGTTATAAAAATTTCGTCTATAAATGCTCCTTAACCGTTTTCGTGCCACGATATATTTTATAATACAGGACCCCAATACAAGCTATTTTTAGAATTCAAAGAAATAATATATATATATGTCAAATGTTAACGACTTGTCAAGCACTTTTATAACCTAAAAGAAGCCGTTTTCGATACATTTGGACACAGGGACATCATTCCAGCTTTTTCCAGGGGGGAGGGCAAAATTTGGCCAATCAGTTTCCATTTCATTAGAATCCATAGTACTTCATTAAATAAAAAATTTCCGAGAGTTTATATTGCTCCATAGTTTGTCTGCACTTCAGTATTAAACTATATTTAAAAAATATTATAGCTATCCTTACTGATATTACTGATAGAGTATTGGTTAAAGTATATTCAACCCGAATTTTGGTCGATAGGAGAGCGCAAAAACAATCACTTCTCAGAAGTCAAAAATTCACGTCAAAAGTAATAAAATCGCGTCAGCGCCATCGCAGTGGGAA
Source organism: Plectrocnemia conspersa (assembly GCF_051122295.1). Lineage (NCBI taxonomy): Eukaryota > Metazoa > Arthropoda > Insecta > Trichoptera > Polycentropodidae > Plectrocnemia > Plectrocnemia conspersa. Next base: position 2,573,300 of record NW_028277171.1, read on the forward strand.
CGCTTGGCAACGTGCGTTCCCCCTACGACAGCACTGACACCATGTTATTACTTTTGACGTGGATTTTTACTTCTGACAAGGGATTATTGTTTCTTACGCTCTCCTATTAGTCAAAATTCGGTTTAGATATACTTTATTTGTTTATCACTTATTATAGTTCGTATTATTGGTATTATAGTCTTAATATGAGCGTTTTCACTGCGACGGGGATGATTTTATTGCTTATGACATATGCAAGTAGGGGTAATTGCCTCCTCCCCTTTAAATTTTGCCAGAAAAATACGTGTCATTTTATGATTTCATTAATATTTACATAAATAGTTTAAATGTTCTGAGCAACGCTCGCTCGCTGCCGCTCGCTCATACCTAACCAGTTTAAATTTAAAAACGTATTTATGTAGCAAAACGTAGCCGTTTGAGCCAAGCCAGATATGTGACGCAGCGGAGAGTTCATAACCATTGGTTTCTAAGCGTGGCGCCGACGTTCTAAACAAGAACCAACATTTATTTATATTTCCTAAGTAAACATTTTTGTGATTAAAAATACCTAAATATACATATATAGTATATTACGAATGTTTTCTCAAGCTTGTGTTGTTTAATTAACATTATTTGATAATAATAGTCTAAGACTAAAATGTACTAAAAGATCGCATGTCGCGTAAAGAGTAGTTCACGATGAACTGCTCTACGCTACTCACATTTTTTTAAATTGAATAGACTGCTCATCAAAGTTTTATATGATGTTACTGATATATACTCTGATTAAAAATATATGTATTCTATAAATATGAACGTTTGTATATTTTAAGTGTCTTTATCAATATGAATAATATGATGTACTTTTGACATTTGAAATAAGAATAATTGAAGCATAGTTGCAGCATGTGATTACTAGTCACATTCATATATAGGAATTATCAAGTCGTTCGTCCAATCAATTCCTCCTCCCGGTCCTTATCATAAATATATGCAGTCGCATGCAAATCAGAGTGGATTTTATTATGCTTTCCATTAAGATGTCACAAGCACAGAAGTAGTAACATAATATATTTCAGAACGAAAAACATTTTGACCTTAAGCAAATCCAATATGCTAGAAAAAAATTGAGAAGAGGATCTTATAAACAATTTTTAAATTAAAACTAAAATTAAGATTATTAAAATTGTGTCAGAATATATAAAGATTTACTCTTATTATTAAAAATATTGCTTTACACGTTTCAGGTGAAATGGTAATCTTATTTTGAGTACCGCAAGTTGTACACATTAATAAAATGTGCGTGTAATTTATCGTCGCAATTTTGAAAAGTAAAAACGTAACGAATGGTTGTCCACAACCGGATTTGCAAGTTTTTTTTATAAAACAGTATGTTAATTACGACAAAAAACCCGCTCATCTTCGACATTATATATTCTTTTATTTCAGACTGGAATGAATGGAAAAAAGTCGGACAAAAACGAAAAGGCGTGTCATATTTTTTAAGTTTTTAATGAAAAAACACAAAGAATGTATACATCAGTCACTTGAGTGATTATCAGTTCGCATCAACAAATCATGCACAAATTGTGTCATTAATCAAACATTGACATTTCACAACAATCAAAAACAAGTCAATGAATAAAAAAAATCAACATACATAAGAAAGTCTCATTTTTTAATTTTGTAATACAGAATCTCCTAAAAATTTTATCATATAAATATATAAGAACAATAAATAGTTAAAAATTGACTAATTATTCATTAAATTATATAATCACAATGATTTTTTTATTTAAAAAATATAGTTTCTCGCGTTATAAAATAAAAGGCAGTCAATACTTATGCTATATCGTTATAAATATTAATCAAAAATACGTTAAATATAAAACATTAAAAGTGATAATGAATTAATAAGCGTAAAAAATGACGAGATCTAAATCGTCAGTCAATCACAAATCATAAGCACGAAACGTCGTTCATAATATCCGATATCATCTGTTTGTCTTTGAGCGCATGGCTCACTTCAGACTCGTCCCATTGCAGTGTAACTTTCTGCAACCGCGCATCTTTTTTGCCGCTCAGTCTTAAAATGCCTCGGGTCTCCACCAGTGAGCAGAGCCCGAAAAATTCACTGCTGTCGACAGCCACCAAATTACGTTTGGTACAAACCCTATAAATCCAAAATGAATTGAATTGTCTTTTTCAAACAGCTTTTGTATTATATATTATAAATTTTTACCTTTTGTACACGTCATAAAGTCTTCCAACAGAGACATCTTTATTCTTGCCCTTGGTCAAAATCAACAAGAGAGAACAAATTAAGATCTTCTGCTGCAGAGGAAAGCTGTCGTCGACATCGTCGGCCAATCGTTGGGATGTTCCGTAAACATCGTTCAAAACATTCATAACTTGCTTCAATTCAACAGTACAGCCAGCGTCCGGCTTCTTACTCCTGGCACTGTAGACCGTCTTCGGAGAAGCTAATTCTGCGACTCGCTTCCCAATATCTAAAGCCCTTCGAACGTCTCCGGACACAGCGGCAACTTTACCTGAAAAAAACACAGATGCATTAAATAAAATTTAAATTTACTTCAATGTATAATTGCGAACTTACCAGCTAACATCTGAATGGCCATTGGTGAGAACAAATCGGTAGTCATATCTTCCTTCAAACGTTCCGTGAATATTTCTATGATTTGCTCTTTGGTGTAAGGCGCAAAATGCATAAGCTCCGGTCTCAGATCAGATCTGGCTTGCAGTCTAGGCAAGACACGATCCGTGAGATCCAAAGCGTTAGCGATTCCGATGAGAACGATCTTGGAATTCTCGCGAGACGGCCACTCGAAGATGGTGTATAGAACTGATTGATTTTTATTAGTGAGTTGATCTATTTCATCCAAAACTAACAGTCTGAAAATTATATAAAATTTGGTAATCTTTTATTTATTAGTATATTTGAACTTTAAAAATGTATTACATCATGTTATGTTTTCCGGCTAAATGTTTATCGATCGCTTTCAAATACCCCTTTTCAGAATTAGCACTCGACTTAATATGCAGCTCCTGACATATTCGGTTGAATATGCTTCCGGCTGATTTCATAGTCGTACAATTTATGTACACTTCGGTGAAACCAGCTTTGTACTAAAAATAAAAACCTTTATCAAAATTTGTCTCAATGTATTATGCTGCTTAGGAATTTAGAGTGAATAAGACAGTATCTTGACTAGCACATTTAAAGGCTCAGAATCATTCTAGCTGCTCAAATAAAATACTCACTTGTGGTCTTTCTAAGATATTCGTCAAACAGGCAGTTTTTCCAGTGCCCGGTTGTCCAGAAATATATAAAGTTCCAGAGTTCTGTTCATGTAAATGATTGTCTAAGAAATTCGTCAATTTATCTAGTTCCTTGGTTCGTCCGGGTAGTGTCTTCTGATTTTTTACGGACTCGTCCAAACTTAAAATAAATACATATATATAAAAATGTAAAGCAATTGTAATAAACATTACATTGCCATTCAATACTCACTCGTTATTCGCATCGATCTTTTTGTGTGCTTTTGCAGATTTAGCTTTACTCGAAGGTCGTGCTTTCTTTGTAGGAGAACAATCTATAAATTCACATATAAATATAAATTATTATTTAGTCGCATGTATTAAGCATCGTAAGTCTTACCGGATTCGTCGCTAGAATCATAATTCAATTGCTTCTTGCTACTGCTGCGTACATATTTTCTCTTCAAAGGCCTCTTCGCCGGAATGTTAGTTAGATCTATGTTCTCATCTCCGCTGTCCAGCTCGACTAGCTTCTTGATTTTCGGCGGTGCAGTCTTAATCTCTTTTTGCACCGCCTCAATCTTTTCGGTAACGTCAACCTTGTCAGTCTTATCATTTTTGTCTGAATAAAAGTTAAATTGGGCTTTTTTTCTGATGCAGAAGGGTAACGTCGATTGGACGCCTGCCATTTTTCTGAAACAATAAAAACACCAATTGTACTTTTAAGAACAGACCAAAATTAAAACAAGTCTTGAAGGAAGTAAAGCATACTCGACTGTAAGATAGCTAAACGAGGACTGACGAATTTATACTAACAAGATTCGAAATACCTTTTAAACCTGTGCTATAAAAATGTAGATTATTTTATTAAAAAAATACTATTTAAAATTGTATTTTTTAAAGTTTAATGATAAATATGTATTAGACCTATCATATAATGTTTTTTTTTTTTTATAAGTTATCTAATTTATATTAAGAATATCAACAAAAAATAGTGGTAGTATAGATACTATAGGACCATTGGAGGTCAAAAAGGTAGATCCTACCTGTCGCGTGGATCACCACCAGCGAACTGAGCGAGTAGGTACTATCTGACCCATCGGTTAAGTGTTAATGGCTGCATATTTAGAGACAAATAGCGAACCTGCGCAATTTTTTGTGAATCAATGGGAAATAAATGTAAATTAAAATCGCCATAACTCGAAGATATTATTTTTAATATGAAAATTCATTAAATTATATATTTTCATATATTAAATTTTTCTTGAAAAAAAGACAGTGGTCGGCTAACCGGAGAAAATTACCCCAAATGGGGTAAAAACTAAATTTTGGGTGTAATGAGCTTCATTTAAAAATATACATTTATTGAAATATTTTTTTAAGACTCCTTAAAAGCTGCCCTTATTTTTATTGTAACTTCTAATAAATGAATTGTTTCTGTAGAACCAATGAATATGTCGATATTGCAAAAAGCTAAAAAGCATTTCTTTATTAGGAATATGCGATTTCTGCAGTAATTAAACTTTTTCTTTACTGTTAATGTTTTTGGTAAATTTTTTCTCACTTGTTTCAGTCTATTCAAGTAATGATGGGTATGTTTTTCTGCTAATTACATAATACAAATAACTCTAGTTTTTTTTTTTTTTTTAATAGACAATTCAATCCCAAATTACATCGTCTCTAATTGTACAGGATCTTCCTTAAGCGACACTGACTTTTTAAAATAACCGCCCTGAAACAATCTCAAGGACTCAAAGATCGTTCCGTTTTGTCTACGCCTCCAAAAATCCCTATATAAGTCCAAATCCTGGAAGCAATTGCCAGTACACTTCTATTTACTGTACACAACAAACTATAAAGGCAGTTCCCCCTGCGAAATAAATTATTACCAGTGAAATTCACTCCTTTATTATTTGACTCGCCTTCGACGAACACACAAAAGTTTAGAAGCCATAATCGACATTGCAGGTTTATTTGTTGGTGAGTGAAATTTAATTTTCCTTAACTACTGTGAAAAAAATTAATATTAAAAATATAAACGACTGTTCCATAAAACAACAGATTAGTTCAGAACAGTGAACACCCCATGAATCATTTTCCAAAAAATTACTTTGCATTAATGATTTAAATGCACATATCTCTTAAAATAATCCAAATGTTAAAATGCAAACTTGGAAAATGTACCAAAAATTAATAAATAAAAAAGATTTATTTTATTATTTAATTTTTATTTAACACATTCTTTACAAAAATATTTCATTTATCAATCCACAATTCCGTAATTGAAAACGCAAAAAAAATACAATTAACACTTGGACGACACCATCCGCCCAAAAGTTAATGTGTCAAAAAGCCCGTCCGCGATAGTTAAATTTGCAATAAATAAATAAATCAGCCTACTTGATAAAAAAAGTTAAAAGTAACAATACACAAACACGACATAGACTAAGTTTAGAAAAAGTCGCCCTCGTCGAGAAGCACTATACAAAAATCAACTTAATTTTAGCGATAATCTAAGAAACGCAGGTAATGCGAGTGCACATCGAGAATTATCTCTCGCTGACTTTTAAACAACGTCGAAAGTCGCACGGTGAAAATAAAAATAAGCTATCGTAGACGCAAAATAAAAAATTAATCTAACCCAATTTCAGAAAGGATCGTATTTTTTGGGTCAGAATTTATATTACATAGGTCAATATTTATATTAAAGGTCAGAATAAATATTAAATGGTCAGAATTTATATTAACTGATCGGAACTTGTATTAAACGGTTATAATTTATATTAAAATTTTAGATGGTCAGAATATATATTAAATGGTGAGAATTATTTTAGAATCAGATGGTCAGAACCATAGTGTTGTTATTTCTGTAATGCTGAAGATTAGTACAATTGGTCAATCTGTCATTAGCCTGTCGGCAGTTCATTAACATTATCGTTATCAAGGTTGGACTCGTAACATTGTCAGATGTCAACAAAACAAGCCGAGCGAGCTGTCCACCGCTGCTCTAAATACTTCGCATCCTACATATGATTAAATATATTTGTCGGTTTTAATCATGTTTACTGTTTTAAACAATAGTTTGGGTGCGAGAGATATTTTTAAAACAAATAATTTATTGCCCATTTACATTTTTTTATTTCACAATATAGTCCTATATTTTAATTCTAATCGCTTTGTATTTTTATTCCGACTGTGTGATATTTTAATTCTATCCATTTGATATTATCCGACGTTGAAAAATATCAGGTTGTGCCATATGACTTCCCGATTTTCAGTTAGAAATCAACGAAACCAACACTTAAAAACCGATAAATTCGCTTTGATTGAGAACAGTCAAAATTACCATTGATAAACAATAATTGTTTCCAACAAAAACAAGGTCTATATTCACTCAGCCCAATAAACTGGAATTTTATTTTTAACAAATTCTGGTTAGTGTCTGATGTAAACAGTAAATATATAAATAATGACTTTCCATATTTGGGAAAAGATGAAAGGATAAAACTATTTGTCACTCTCTGAAATTAGTAGAGCCATATACAGGATGTGGAATATATATATAACTATGGACAAGCATGTCCATTGGGACTGAATTTTTGGCAAAGAAAACTACGGTTGTTGGAACAATTTGCACAAATAGAACGGAGCTACCAAACTTGGCGAAACAGAAAAAGGACAATGACACATTTCTCAACAAAATTATATCGTTCAAATAATTGCACTCTGACAATTTACAAAAGCTAAACCAAATAAAAAAAGTACTGATTCTTAGTTCAATGCATAACTCTGTAGTGACCAAATGACCAGTAAAATCTAATTTTCGGAGATGGCTTTTATGGGTATCTTTTATAATTCTATATTTATTCAGGTTAATACATTGATTTTATTTTATATAAAGAAACTAAGAGAATAAATTTCTAGGCAATTTTTTTATTTCAATAGGGAGAAGTTGCCACTGAACATCAACAGCTAGACAAAGACAAAACATGCCAGATAAAATATTGCAAAGACAATAAGAGTATCAAAAGCTGTTTAAAATGTAAAAAAAATATGGAGTTAGCCCCATATTTGACAACTTTATATGAGAAACAAAAAAACTAGACAACTTGAAAGTAGGAAAATAAAACAATATCTCAATTTTATTGATATGAAATTTTGGATGAACGAACTATTGCTCACATGGCAACCTGGTCACACGAATATTGGTAGGAAATCAATCGCTCACAACACTATGCAGAGCAGTTGCGAATTTTGGCGCGAGTTAAAAAAACATATTTCCTATATAATAATTAAATACATTGCATTAATTTGCTTTTATTTATTTTTTAAACAATCAGCTATTATATAATTATGTTTATATCTATCACCATTCATTGATATATTCAGTTAAACAAATCAGCAGCTTTCATAACGTTTTCATAATCAAAATTATCCATATGCTTTCGATTTTTAAATGAAAAATACCTAATTGCCACATTATTATTAAAACCGGATAAAATTATTTAAAAAATTAGTGTATAAATATTTTATTTTAATCAATTGATTTTTTTCACTTTGTCTTGTTAATTTTGCAATTAATTTGTGGCCAATTTTCAATGATCACCGAACCAAAATTTGGTTGTTTTTTGAGCATGAGAATTTCGATTAAAGGTACAAGATGACATTGTTAAATCATTTTTACCCAAGAGTGGAATTTGCAATCGAGAACTATCTGTAAAAATTGCAGTGAGAACGAATAAAATATACATTATTTACTCTTAAATAAAATATACTGTCAAATTGGCCTGTCAAAAAACCGGTCATTTGACTTTCGGTAGGTTAAGCAAATATGGACCAATTATACTGTACATCAATAAATTAAATTATTCAAATTATGAAATTTTGCCACATCCTCCCCCTGATCGATTTTTATCTAATCCGTTACTTGGAATTAAATTTATAGAATAAAACGTTCCAAACTCAGTCGGAAGTACTTATAGTAAAAAAATCAAGATTTTCAACTTGATTTCTCAATAGAATAAGATTGATTAAATAAATTTGATAATGTTGAAAATATCGCATTTTTATTTTCATCTAAAAATTGGGCAATTCCATACGGTACAACCAAATATAATCATGACCATTTCTATTTTAGCTGTTGATTTAAATTCTGGCCATTTAATTTGTCGCCTTTCAGAAATAGAAACATAAAATAAAAAATTTGATAAAACTTAAGAAATAACATACAAAATATATAATCTAATTCTTTTAAATCCCATAATTTTAAAATTATAAATCGACCGCTCCTAAATGACATTCATACGGTAGAACGTAAAGTATGCGTTTAAAGGTCCTCTATTTATCTTTGGCGACTTGGTTGATCCCGTACGTAGCTTGAGCGTTATGCCTTATGTTGTTTATCACTTTCTCGAAGTGAGCTCGGGCCACCGGGTTGTTGTACCACTCGGCGGCGGCGCCGGGAGGCAGCAGGCCGAGGTGCGTCTGGAGCTCCAGCTGCTGCCGTAGGTACGACTGCGCCAGCGTCGGCTCGTTCCGAGAGAAGTCTCTCATCGCCGGACTCTCGTCGGGTTTGGTCTGCGAGCCGCTCGGTCTGCCCGGCGGCTGCGCTTTTTTAGCCGGTTTGACTTCGACGCTCGTAGAGGTCGGGGAGTTCCGGCCGTCGCGACTCCTCGGGGGCGGGAACTGCCTGCGTTCCGGCGACGGGCAAGCGATCACGAGCTTGGGGGACGAGCTCGGCGATCTAGTCTGGAAGCGGTCGACGTGCTCCCGTTGAATCGGCGAGCCGCTCGGACCCGCGTCTCCGGGCGAGCGAGCCGCGGGTCGCTTCTGCGGCTGATAATAGTTGGGGAAGAGCTTCGGAGCGCCGTTGGAGGGCGGAATCTGAGCGATCCCGATCGGCTTCGGAGGCGCCGGGACTCTGAGCGCGCTCTGAGGCGGCTTCGGCAAAGTCCGGGCGAAGCTCGACGGAGCGAGAGACCGCTGCCGATTGAACCTCTGATCGGCCAGGATGGCAATGGACTGCATCGTCTCGAGCGCCTTGGCCCGCTGGGGGCCGAGCTCGGCGCGCGGCGGGTGCGGCGCCGACAGGTCCAGAGCGCTGTCCGCCTTCGCCGTCTTCGGAAACGGAGCGGATTCGGCGACCGGGCGCGGAGGCGCGGGCGGACGGTCTCGCGCTTCCAGCGGTTTAGGCGCGACGACCCTCGCCTTGTTGAACTTGGGCTTCTCCTTGTGCTGCTGCAGCGACTGCAGGAACGTCTGCTGAAACGTCTGAGGTTTTATCGACGGCGACGTCAGCTTCGCTTCCGATATGGGCTTTAGATTGGGAACCGGGCCTTTGGCTCCGCTCGGAGCCACGGTCGCGGCAGGTTTCGCGGGAGGTTTGATAGGCGATGAAGCGGACGCCTCCGCAGTCGGATTTTCGGCATCCGGTAGTTTGATGATTTCGAGATGACCCTCTTCTGGCGGCGGTTTAGGTTTCGGGGCGGAATTTTGAGGAACGGGTTTCTCGCCGGTCTTCGGAGGAGAGTCTTCGCCGTCTTTGAGAGTGATGGAGAGAGACGGAGGAATGTTTATGTTGCAGGAGTCGAACAGAGATCTGATGTTGCGGTCGGATTCGGCCGGCGCTTTCGGAGGTTCCATCGTTGTTTTCTTTTCTGGCGTCGATTTATCCGGTTTCTGTTGCATCTTGGCCAGAGAGCGTTCGAGTCGCCCGGGTTCCATCGCGGGCTTCCTCTTGGGCGGCAGCGGATCGAGTCTCGGCGCCTCCGGTTTCTTCTCGGGCGTCCGCTCGACGTCGGCGGGCTCTTCGGGCTTCTTCTTCTCGGGCTCGGGGGGCTTCTCGGCGGGCTCCTCGGCGGGCGGCTGCGGAGTCTCCGTCGCGGTCGCGGTCGCTACCGGCGTCGGCGTCTCGACGCTCGGCTTGCGCCTCTTGGGCTCCGGGGCGTCTGCGTCCTTCTCGTCCGGAGGCGGCGGAGATCTAGACCGCTTCTCCGAAATTCCCCCTATGGCCGTGAGCTCGAAGGAGTTGAGGAACTGCGATTTTTCGTCTTCGTCGGGTCCGTCCGGCTCGGGGATCGACGGAGGGAGCTTAGGCGGCTCGGGAACGGGCTGCTTCGCGACGTCGGCTATGCGGTAGAAGAAGCGCATGGGCTCGACGCGCTTCCAGTTGTAGATGTACGCCACGTCCATGAGGGTGTAGTGGTCGGGGAGAGGCACCCTCTTGTAGAGGACCTCGACGCAGAAGAGCGACTCGTCGACGTCGAACTTGAGCGCCAGAAACTTTTTCAGATGCGACACTTGGACGACCGCCGGGCACCGCAGGTAGCGCCTAGAGTCGGGGGCGTCGTCGTCGAGCGGCGGCTGCTGCTGCTGCTGCGGCTCCGGGTCGGGGACGTCGGCCCCCTCGACGTACTCGAGGGAGAAGGAGATGACGTCTTCGGGCGAGAAGACGACGCGCTCCGTGTCCTCGCCGCGCTGCTCGGGGGTCGCCTCGGCGGCGGCGTCCGGCCTCTCGGCGAAGAAGGCGCGCCGCCGGGCCATCTCGTTGCGGAAGAGCCCCGGCACCAGCTTGTACACGATGTCCTGCAGCGTCTTGTCCAGCTTGATGTTGGGCTTGGCGGCGTTGATCATCATCTCGCACACGGGGCAGTAGCTCTTGACGGCCAGGTGCTTGAGCACGCAGCTGCGGCAAAAAGTATGCAGGCACTCGACGATGGTGGTGGCGTCCACGAAGTAGCCGCGGCAGAGCGCGCACACCAGATGCGAGTTGATCTTGCCGAGGAGCGTGCGAGGCGGGGGCGGGGGCGCCGACGGGGCCAGCGCCAGCGCCATCGCGTCCCTGGCCGTCACCATCTCGATGCGCCCCCGACCGCGGCCGCGGCCGTTCGGTTGGCCGCCCTGCCGTCCGCGAGAAGCCCGCCCGGCGCCGGACTTGGGCCGACCCCGCTTGGGCCCGACGAAGAGCATGTCGCCGCTTACCTGTCGGAAAGACGGAGGGTCGGCGGGCGGAGGGTCCCGGAACGCTCCCGGAACGCTCCCCAGCCGCGCAGGTCTCCGCTCTCCCGATCTTCTAAACGTTATCCCGTGCGACGGCGGACGATTCCCGCGCTTTCGCTCGCGCAGCCAACCTCAGCGAGCGACGACTCGCTCTAACGAATATTATCTATTCTTATTCTCAAATTATCCAATTGAACATTGTCTCGAAAAGCAACAACAACACTTTAATATCGAGAGACCGAAATATTTTTAATCGAGCGTAGAACGAACGCTATCCATTTCCTGCACGCGTAATATTTTTTACGTTTTTTCTTTACAAATAATAATATTCAAAAACAACTTTACGCTCTATGACAAACGAAGCACGATACACGCAGAACAAAAGTTGCCCGGTGTAGGAAAATATTTTTTTGCGATTTATGCAAATAAACGTTCTACTGTCGTTTAATTAAACTTTTTTTTACTAAATATACATATAAGAGACGTATGGAATACTTCGTCGATTCGTCACTCATTGCGCATCTAATAGGCATTAAAAGCAATAATGAGTTCTATAAATATTCTGAATAGCCACTACCTTATCGCTGTTAAAAATTATTCACTGGTGGTCGTTTGTTTTTTGCTGCCATCACTATCTGTGATAAAAACTTTTGCACAGAGCAACAAAACCGTGAGAATTTTGTTGAAACATAAAACACGAAGCGCATGTTATCAGTAAAAATCTCGACTTCGATATACAAGAAGTCTCCTGCAAAATAATATATATATGATATTTATCATATTCTTTTATAATAACAAAACGTTGATATCATGCGGATGTTTTGCGCTTTCATTATACTTTGCTGTATCTGATATATTTGATATGAACTATAAATAATAAAAAATTGTTATTTCTGCTTTTATAATAAATAATAATTTCAAATGTAAATGTGAAAAGCACTTACATCGTAATTGCCATATTCTACGTGTGATTCCGATTCGAACATTTCAATAGCGTTGTTATCTAAAAAAAATTCTACTATCTCATATACAATAACAATCAATAACATACAATATTTTGCTATATGATAAAAATTTTACTATTATCTTTCCAAAATTACTGACCTTTAAAATCAATTAGCTTATTATAATATTTACGTTTACTTTCAATATTCATAAACGTTTTTCTTTTAAAATGTATTCTAATATCTAAATATTTTTCAGAAATTACTTAATTAATTGTATTAAATAATTTTCCATTGGAAACTGCTCAAACATACGGTCATGTAAATCTTGAAAGATATCTATGCGGCATAGGTATCTTGCAAGATCTTGATTCAATCTTCGAGAAGTTAATTCAGTGCCAAAATTAAATAAAAACCAAATTGTCAATACGCTATTTAATTTTTTCATAAGCATAGTCTACTAATGGGCATAGGTTTTATTTAAATATTCTAAGGTATTATTAAAATTTTCTGGATATAAGGGCTTTATAAAACCTAATTGTCGAAAATTTCTAGAATTTAAAATATCAAATAAGTTGTTCATTCACCGCAAGAAATTCACGGTACCGGAAACATTCTTAAAATGATGCAATTTTAAAACATCGCGACAAAGTATCAAGGAATTGGCGATACTATTGTGGGAGCCTAGATTTGTTTCGGCCAAAACTGGTCGGCACTCGAGTAGCACTGGCGTGGCGGTTATTCTCTACACCGGCAATCTTCTGGGCGTTCGGACGTGTCGTCTCGCGTCCACTTTTTGCAAACCATGTAAACTACATAAATCTTTAATAAAATACTACTGCAGCGGCTCAATCTGTCTAATGCCACCCGTCACCATCCCCTGCGCTAAACTATTAATAAGTATCTGACTTGCTAGTTTTACTTTAATAAGTAAGAAAAAGTTTACAAGATAACCCAACAAAGAGACGTTTACGCGTGAAAATGAAATATTTACAGTCCCTTTCAGAAAATCTCAAAGACGAACATTAGCTAAATAAATAGTATATTTCGATAGACGGGAACCAGGCTTCACCATTTAATCACTTCAGGCATTAAAATTAAAGGCCGAGAGTTCTAACTATAAATTTATTTGTTCTTTAGTTTTGGATGAAATGGCCATTAGGCAAAAAGTAAGATGGGATGGTAAAACATATCACGGTTATGTAGATTTTGGCATGGGAATGGAAGGAGAGAACTTGAAAATTGCTAAAGAAGCTCTGATATTTATGGTAAACTTCCAGTAGGGTACTATTTAATCGATTCTATTAGCTCAGATCAAAAAGCAGAATTAGTAAAGTAATGATGTTTGGAAAAACTCTAAGACGGTGATATAGAAATTACTTCATTTGATGGTTGTTTTACTAATATTTCAATGGCAAATAAGTTAGGGTGTTATTAAACAGTTCCAATTTAAAAACAAAATTTGATCACCCTATGTATAAAAAATATGTTTGCGTATTCTCAGATGCTTGTTACATGATAAAATTTATTAAAATAAACACTTTTGAATTTAAACAAAAAATTGTAGATAACCGTTTAGAATTAGTAGATTGAAACCATTTAGTTCAATTGAGTGAATTACAAATTAAAGTGGTTTTCCTTTTAGGTAATAAATATTGTTCGCAACACATAAATTTTAAAAACGAAAAGTACATTTAATACCGCAAGCGATGACACGAGATTTAAACAAGTATAACATTACAGAATGTTTTTAACAATTTTCACCTTTGACTGTTTACTTCTTGACTTGTTTTACATTTACTCAACTTATTTATTAAAAAAATAATATTCGTATACTGTATAAATATTCAACCACGCAAACATTTTCCAAAACACAAACTTCTAGGTAACAAAGAAATAAAGTCACGTGATTCAGATTTAGCCACCTGCAAATCGATATCTATTACTAAATGGAAGGATCGAGGGCCAAAATCAGTTTTCGTTGCATAATACAACAACGAACAGTCGTAATAAAATAAGGAGAGAAAGAAGGTAAATCTTGTTCCAAGGCCATAGCCAATTATGACAAGTATATGGAGGAGTTTATCGCTTTGATCAACTACTTTTATCATATGATGTATCATAGATTTTTTACTGTTGGTGGATAAAATATTTTATTACTTACTAAATAGCGGTGTAGTCATTTTTTAAAATTGTATTGTGAGACTATATGGAAAAAAAGCTTATGTGATAAAGCAATGTCATATTTGACATTTAAAAACACATTAGTGAACGAATTAATCAGTTTTTGAAAAGTAGAAAAAGACAAGGGAGAAATACAATGATTAATAACCTAAATGATATTCACTAGTTAGAAAATAATGTAATGTCTTATTTTGAAGTTGGCCATGTTAACAATTATAGAAAAATGTGATTAGATATTTTTGCTTTCTTAACTATTACTTTTTATTGCTCTTTTTTACTTTTTGTAACATTCTGTGATGTATGCTTAGTGTATGAAGGAGAACTGTTTTTCGCACATTGAAATATTATTATTATATATGTATTTAAAAGTATTCAAAGAAATATTATTAATATATATGTACACACTTTTAAGATATATTATTAAAAAAATCTCAAAATTTGTCTAAAGTTGATAAATCCCTCACCTAAAATTCATAATGTTTTAGACAATCGAGTAATATTTTTCATTTTAAAATTTTTAATGCAATAATATATAAATTTTAAAAAATAATTTGCCTTAGGGTTAAAATAGATTAATAAAACTAAATTGATTTTACGAATTCTGAGGTATTACTGATTAAGCGGCTTCCATAAATGATGTCACAGGTTTTTCGTGTCTTTTATGTCACAATAAGGCATTGAGCCAGACTTCTGTTTGTTTTAAACCATTATAATTCCACTGACTCCCTCCTACACTCGAAATCTGTGATATACTTTATGGAAGCCACCTTATTCTACTGTGAAAAGTTATTCAATAAAATAAAAAATATATAAGTAGCCTTCAAATGATAATATTAAGTCTAACAGTAAATTATTTTAATGTAAAACAATGGTTTCAATATTTTATTTTATTAAAAATATGCATATAAAAAAATGGTCAAATATATCGTTGTTAAGGCCCCGTCGCTAGTGTTGCCAATTCTAGATATCGAGCCCCTGAGCGACCGGCCCTAGCTCGGCCTCTTCCACTTGCATCGCGGTGGTGTGCAGACCGGTCGTCCAGACCTTCTTCACACATCCAACATGCGAGCTAAGGTACGTCGCCATTCAACGTTTACGTTCCCATCCAATCGCTTTCGACCCGTTTCGACCATCTTTTGACGCCAAATCGCCGCTTCGCCAAATGACAAATGGCGCATTGGAACGTGGATCGACTTTTTCTTGAAATCGCGTCTTGCCGGTTTTTGATGGCCTTAAAACTTGGGCGTACTTTTAACGCATCTTATTATTAACATAAGGTTTAATGCTTGTAATATATGTATTGATTTTTGTGCCTCTGAAACGTTTCCAAAATGGCGCCGGCACGCCTCACATTTTTTGGTTAAGTTGTACATTAGCGCTGAACTAGATTTCTGATACAGTACGTCATATGTAATGTGTCGACGAATTATTAGTATCTTTCTAAAACACGCCGGTATATTTTTTGGTTAAGTTTTATACGTAGATTCAATTGTAATGTGTTTTTTTATTTGTTACAGTGGCGTAAGAAGCGTATGCGGAGGTTGAAGCGCAAACGCAGGAAGATGCGTGCGAGATCCAAGTAAATCGCCATACTTAGTGAGTATATATGTTTTTCGATATTTTTCTTAGCGTCCCTTGGTGTCGATCACATTGTCGTATTACCGAAGATTGTGCTGATCGACGTTGGGGGTATAACAAGTGGAACGTCCACACTGAGTGTCGATTTAATGGCATAATCAGGACTAAGCGTGCCATACAATTTTTTTTATAAAATTTCATTTTTAGGTTATATTTCACACGAGTTTGGATCGATACTAATTATTTTTTTCTTTATTTTTTCAGAGCATAAAATATCTGGTGAAACGGTACTCAAATGAAGCTACTGGAACTGCAAATTTGAAAATTTAATATGCTTAAGCTTTTAAATTCGAATAAATAATTTCATCGGATATAAATCTTTTATTTAATAACCCTAAATGCATATTACTTTTTTTGGTTTATAAATTATTGACTTCTCAACGTTTCATTTAATATCAATTTTCTTATGAAATTAAAATCTCGATTCATTGATTTAAATGACATTTTCTTTATAACTTGCTGCTAATGTCAGTCGGTCATTAATCTATTACATCGCTTGATTTATAAAAATGAACTTTAAAAGAGATCCTGTTTTTAAATATAAATACATTGATGCGTAATACTATAATTATCGTCCATTATGATCCTTCTCGAGAAAATCTTCCATCAAAAATGAGTAGATTCATTAACGATTTGATCAATTTGAAAGTACTGATTGTGGAAATTTTGTAAGTTCTCTTTGGATATACATTACAATTGACACAAAAATCATTTACAGGAGAGAAAATCTGATACCTAGGAAATGATTTAAATATTGAAACAATAAATTTATGTTAAAAAAAATATATAAAAACCAACTTAGACATAGGTTGTTATTTTCAATAAAACATTTTTTTAATATATGTACAATTTGCTCATATTTACCCCTTAAGCTTAACATTATTGAATATATACATGCATGCATACATTAAAAGTACTGAAAAATAAAACATCTAAAATAGGAAAAATATTGGACAATAATACAATAGCAATTTTATAAATGCATATCATTAATCTTTATCACTCGAGACGCCTTCACTATATATTTCGTTGTATTCCACCGTATTATTATCTGATGGTAAATTTTCATAGAAAAATTAATTGGCAGGATCTTGAAGGTTTGTTAAACCTAATGAATCTGACTTTTCTAAGCTTTCAAAGAAATAGGTCCATATGCTTGCAAAAAACTAATTGTAGTGGGAAAGTCAATATTTTTAGTAATTTTAAATTGATTCCCAAAATTGTGTATAGTCAAATTAAATTACTATAATCTGTAGAAGTAGTAAACTTACATTCCTTTAATTGATGTAATTTTTCTAGCCTTAAAGTGTATTTTGTGTTCAATACTCAATTTAGTTCTTTCATCTTCCGGAGGATATGAGAGTACGAACATCCGTAACTTCGAGTTGCACTAAAAAAAATGTTATATTTGGTAAAAAATATTTTATAGTATATTTCATAAAAAACCCGTATATGATATTGAGATCTTTCATTTGCAATTATTGGAAACAAATAATGGCTTTTTCAGGCCATTATATTCAGGCATTTGATATATGAACATGGATTAATTTAGCTTCTGCATTGGGTTGATTAAAATGAATTCTGCGTTTATTTTTTGAAAATTTGTCTGAAGACGCTATTTGTTGCTGAATCTGTCTCACCCTACCTCAATTGATAGCAAAAAAAGAAAAGCTTATAGTTAGTTTTTTTACAAAAAATAATAACTTCCTTTTTATTTTTCCCTGTAAAGTATGTAAATGTAATTTTCTTCGATAAAATCAAGTGA
Source organism: Plectrocnemia conspersa (assembly GCF_051122295.1). Lineage (NCBI taxonomy): Eukaryota > Metazoa > Arthropoda > Insecta > Trichoptera > Polycentropodidae > Plectrocnemia > Plectrocnemia conspersa. The sequence continues at coordinate 2,591,087 of NW_028277171.1, forward strand.
TAATCAATTATTTTGTAAAATATTCTTATTAAACGGCATGCATTTTTTTGACCATATTCAAGGGAGTGCAAATGGCCCAAATCTACCCTCCTAAATGACTTCCCTGATTTATCCTCACTGTAATTTCTAAGGTTCAAGACAAAAACAAATCAATTCTTTGATTAATATAACTAATAAAGCAAAAAAGCGTATTTTAAATAAAAGTTAACGAGAGTTAATTAAAATAGCAAGGATCAAAAGAAGTTATATTAATCATGTGGTTGAAAATATTCCTGCAAAATATATTGGAAGTGATTGCAGTATTCAAGTAATATTTATATTTAAACAGTGAAAGTCGTTTAATATGAAATATTAATTCATAAAGATGAAATGTTTTGTTTAGGTTGAACTATTGTTAATGTTGCAGTATTATCTTAAAAATTAAGATAGAACGTTTAAACAATTTTAGCATTATTTTCTTAATGAAATATTATGAATTTTAATAAATTCGAAATATTAAAAAAAAGATCACCGATTGGCCGAATTCCCCCCTTCCTGACATTTTCACTGGTATATATACATTTTTACCGGTGAAAATATAATTTATCTGGCAGATTCTAGTAAAATTAAATGATTTCAACTTCATTATACGCAGTTATATATACATTTACATACTTATCATTATTAATTACATGTGATGTATAAATGTTACAGTTAATGTGTATTTTTCGGTGAAGTTATATTTTCCCTAGTGAAGTTCAGATATATATTTCTACTAGTGAAAATATAATTTAACTGATATGCGCTAGTGAAATTATATGCTGTTCTAAAATGTCAATGAAACTCAATTTTACAGTTGCTACCCAAATTAACCAAACCCAACTAGACTTAATGAAAGTTCTAAAACTATTGGTTTTAGAATTTTTATTAGGTTAGATTTGGGTTTAAACAGCGAATGGACGTTTCACAACTGGAAAATTGAGTTTCATAGGCGTTTTAGACCATCATATTAGCGCCTATCAGGTAAATTATAATTTAACTGATATAGCTTTTAGGGGAAAATAAGCGGAAGAATAAATACAGACAGATATTGCACTTTGCATATTGATCCATAGTTTGTCTGCACATCTATATTACACTAAGTTTTAAAAACATGATAGCTATTCTTATCAATATTACTACGGACTTCTTATATAAGAGTTAAAGAGGTTAAAATATATTCAAAGCAAATTTTGGTCAATAGGAGGGCGCAAAAACAATTATCACTTTTCTGAAGTCAAAAATTCACGTCAAAAGCAATAAAATCGTTTCGGCGCTCGTTATCGAGCGGTCCCACTGCGACGGCGACGGCACGATTTTATTGCTTTTGATGTGGATATTTGACTTCTGAAAAGTGATAATTGTTTTTGCGCCCTCCTATTAGTCAAAATTCGGTTTATATGTTCCTCATTTAATTTGTAATATTATTATAAGACTTTTAATATTAACGCTAATTATAATATTGTTATAAAAAGTCTTGATATGAATGCTAGATAACCGAGCGTCTCTATTGCGACGGCACGATTTTATTGCTTTTGACGTGAATTATAAACAGCAACTTCATTTGACTCTCCCCTTGAGTTTGGTTAAAAAATTCATATCATTTTACATATTACTATGAATCTTGATATCGATATATTAAAAAAAACGACCCATGACTGGCCAACTTTTGCCTCTCCCTCCGGAAAAATCTGAAATGACATCCCTGAAACAAACTTTAGGAATTTCAAAAAAATTGCATACTTTAGTTATATATTTTTAACTACATAAGGTAGTTGCAATAACCCTGATGGCTCGTTTAGTATACTTTTGAATTTTTACTGGAAAAATTCGCAAAAAGTTTTGTTGCGTATTTGAAAAGTATTTTTGTCGTAGTTTCAAAATACTTTGTCAGTGTCATTGTATTTTTAGGGGAAAACAAATCAGTACAGCAAGAAAAAAGTATATCTTTTTATATACATGTATTTATAGATAATTATTGAGAAACACTAATTTTTACTTTACATAAATGGATAATTCAGATTTAAAGAAAAATATGTTTATGTTAAAGAATATTAATATGGAAGTTTCAATTCAATTTTGGCGATGTGAAAATATAAACAAGAAATGTCAGGATAGAATCTGGACAAGTGTTAGTGATGGATGATTAATTTCTGTAAGACATGAACACATATGTAGCAGTTCTGAAAATGTGGCCAGAGTAATAACGCACGGAGTTAGTACAGAAGCCAAAAAAATAGTAAATACGACAATGAGCAACCGATCACAAATCAGAAAATATTTATTCTACAGTAGAAGCTTATAAATCACAACAATCTGTGCAAAAAACAGAATTATTCCTGCAATATTTGAATTATTAATTCAGTCCACTACAATTTAAACGTTTTCTTTTAGCTGATTCTGGTCCAGAACAAATCAATCCAATGATAATCTTAATTTTTAGTGGTGAGTCATGTAAAATGGAGCCAAAGCATGAAAGAAAAATGCACTGAAAAAAATAAAAACACATTAGACATTGGAAGTTTATAATTCTTTATTAACCGGTTTAGTCGTTGTATGGATTCATTTATACAATACAATTATTACAAATATTAACAATTTAATAGTAGATAAAAACAATAAAGATAGCAATCTCATTAGCAACATTCCTTTTTTTAATTACATGGTAATTAAAAAATGTGATTTGAAAGTATTTGGTTTACATCCTTTGACCGCGTCCGATATTTTTGCACGCTTTGCACTTTGTTAATACGCAGTGGTCATATTTATGCCATAAATTATTTAAATATAGTTCAATAAATTAAAGTTATTTTCAGCCTTGAATTATATAAAAAATCCCACATTACAAAGCTTAAAGGTTTACGGCACTTTTCATGTTGCACCTATGGATGCCGTCCGCGTTCAAAGGGTTAAGATTCCATTTCTTTACTGCTTTTAAATTTTTTGTAATATGAAATTTATTGTATTTGCTAGCTAAATGTTTATAATAATAACATGTTCAATTTTGATCATTTGAGCTTGACTGTTTTTAAATCTGATCTCCGCAGGTGCACCATCTGCCGGAGGCATATAGCGAGCTGGTCCAACTACATACTTCTTGCTGCTTCGTCTTATCAAATTCTTCTTCGCTGCTTATATTGGTTGAGTTTTGTTGTTGCTTACTCGAGCAGGAATACACGTCTGCTTCCGTGTCAATCAGAAACCGCACTTCCGGCCTTCTTAAAATTAAATAGATTATTAGATCAACTTATAGAAACAAAAACACATTATCAAAGTTAAATACATACATGATAATAAGTTGTATTATGTATAAAAGATATTGAAGATTTCTCTATTTTTCAAGATCGCCTTCTTGCTATTGATGCATCTTCGGTAATTGTCTTTTAGCTTCTTTTATTTTAAATTAAATATAAGTAAATAAGCGAAATTAACCCGTGTTTTTAAGGGACAAAATTATTTTAAATATTTTCAGGGTAAATTATTAATGTTTAGTATAAATATCTGCATTAAAAAAAAAGTCGAATTTAATTTAAATAATAAGCTGAGTTATGCAAAATTAAAAATGCATTAATATAATTGAACATGAATTTATTTATTACCTTTCCAGTCTAATTTATGTATATTTATTTAACTAACATCAATTAAATTCGAATGAGTCATACACATATTTTAAATTATAAAATAGAATAACAAAATTAATGAAACTACATACTCAATAGGCTAATGTGATTTTATTTATCTATGTATATATATATATATATATAATTACCATACAGACTGACCGCAACTTGCGATTATTAAATCGACGGAAACATGTCATAATATAGTTTTGATTTACGTTAAAAATCTAAGAGATTATTATAACAATCAAGCATTGGATTATTTATCAGCTGATTTTTCGAATTAGTAGATTAATATAGTTCGTAAGTAGCAGTTTGTCTGTACATCTAACACTTCAGAGTTGTTTACAAAGGGAATATTATCGACTACGACAAATTTTATATAACAACTATGAAGATAAACATTATTCAGCGCCAATGTCAAAAGCTTAAAAATATAAACTAGATAGTCCATATTTCAAAGTACAGATTATATAGACGGATACGTACAATATTTATTCACAACGTAAAATTTATAAATAGTTTTGTCGATCTATTTACAAATTGTCATGACTATAATCGTATAGCATATAATTAAATTATCTTGAGACGTATCAGAGCCGGACTCGCTTTACTGGTAGTACATTTTAAAAAGCCTGATAATGTCTAGTGTAATTTAGATAGTTTTTAGGCTAGCCAGTTCGCATATCCGGCTATGTATAGTGTATTAGGAGATATACATATTTTATCACATTAACCAAATTGAAAACTAACACCACCTCCACTTCCAGGCATTCCGCTGAATGAGAAGAATGTGTTCCCGCCACCGCCATTACTGCCACCTTGAGAGAAGAAGTGTTGGAACATCGAGTTAGCATCCAATTCTGTAAAAAAAATAATTCAATAATATAATTAAGTACTTCCTATCCTATAGATTTATTTTATTCAGAGGATAAGAGTGAAATGAGGAAATTAGAAAGGTTAGGGCGGATATAACAAACCTCCTTCTTCGATATCTTGACCATAATCATATCTAGTTTTCTTCTTTGGATCGCTCAGTACCCCATAAGCTTCGCCGAGTTCTTTGAAACACCTTTCTTGCTCTCGTCGTTCTTCTTCAGTTGCATTCACGTGTCTGTCCGGATGTAAAACTAAAGCCCTTTTCCTAAAAATATACATACAATTAAAATACTATTACTGATACTAATAATAAAAAACCTAAATTTCACCTGTAAGCCTTCTTTATTTCGTCATCGGAAGCGTTTTTCTCCACACCCAAAATCTTGTAATAATCCTTACGCTTAGATTTTTTCAAAGCCAGCTTCGCATCTTGAAGCAAGCGCCTGTTAGCCTGGCTCTTGTCGAGCTTCAACAGCGACTCGTAGTCCCTGATTGCCTCGTCGTGCTTTTCGAGATCCGAGTAGCACTTGGCTCTCCTCATTAAAGCTTTGATAAAGTTTTGGTCAATCTCCAAGGCTTTCGTGCAATTGTCGACGGCCTCTTCCAGTCTGTTCAATTTCGAGCACACGGTTCCACGATTGGAGAACAGCTTTACGTTCACGAGCTTGTTGAGCGGATCGATCTCGAGCGCCTCGCTGTATAATCTGTACGCGTCATCCCATTTTCCGTTTTTAAACATCTCATTGCCTGAAAAACACTCACAATGAGCATCCGCAAGCATACAAACTGTCACACATAGTAAAATATATACAATCCTATACCTTCTTCCTTCTTTTGCTTGAGCAATTTAGCTTTTTTATAAAATTCCATGGCTCTTTGGTGATCTGGCGCCAGTTTTAAGACGTGTTGGAAATGTTTCAGAGCCTGTTCTTTATCCTGATTGATACAAATTGAAAAAATTTATAAGTCTATCTCGTAAATAATACGAATAACAATAAATCATTCAATCGTCACCTCGTAATATAGACACATTCCGCGCACAAATATAGCGTCGGCGTTTGTACCATCTCTATTGCAAATGTCATAAGCGATTTCCTGAGCTTCCACGCATCGTCCCAGCATTGCCAAACATTCTGATTTCAACAACTTGAATCTATAAATAAACATAAAAATACATTGGATATTCGATGGCAAAATCAAATAATATTATGTAAAACTCACCTATCACAAGCCGGACACAATTCTAAGCAACGATCCATGTGGTAAACCACGGTTCTGTAATCTTTTCTGTTGTAGCAATTTTCTGCTTCGGTAAACATTTGCTGGACCCTAGCCAATGTGTTTATTTCAGCTGACATATTTTCCACGATTTCAAGCTCTTCAATCAGTTTCAACGCTTGTTTCAGCCCCGTCAGATCGCCTAGATTGATAAAAATAATCGTAACGATCGATTACTTCAACAGTATTATATTAGTACAACTCACCGAGAGCCAAACAGCATTTTGCTACGCGAACGTAACCCTTTGTGAATGTCTTGTCAAGGGTTACGGCCCTCTTGGCGTCCTCTAGAGCCTGTCTGTATTGTCCCAGCATTACGTAACATGCTGATCGATTTCCATAAAACGCAGCCTTCTCGGGACACAGATTAATGGCAGCTGTGTAGTTTTGTAAAGCTGATTTGTAGTCTTTCAGCTTATAGTATTCATTGCCGATTTCCTTCTTCTCCTCAGCATCTCTGAAATTGTTAAGGATTCGATTTAACAGGGAATTATTTTAAGATATGTGTACTTAAATAAATAATTTGTTCCATAAAGCGAATTTTACGGAACAAATAATTTAATTATTTATGTTCAATAAAAAATATTAGATTGATATAAATTTTATTTGTAGTGTACAATAAAACGAATGATTTGTGCATTTATAAATTAAAAAATGAGCATTAAATAAATATATCTTTGTTTAATACAAATTATATTCATATTATACTATTAAAAATATAACTTCTAATTTCTATAACTAATTATAGTTTATGAACAAATTAAAAATTTGAATATATAAATATGTATTTTATTTATTATTTCTTGTTATATATATATATATATATATATATATATATATATATATATATATATATATATATATATATATATATATATATATATATATATATATATATATATATATATATAAATATATCAGGTACCATCAACCAGTGAAAGATTGACCACCGTACATGTATGGCGATACCGTTCAAAGGGTTAAAAATAATTTGGACAGAAAAATTCCGTCATTTAATGAAATACTATGAATTTTAATGAAATCGAGATATTAAAGAAAACGATCACTGACTGGCTAATTTTTGACCCCCCCCCCCCTCCTGGAAAAAGCTAAAATGACATCCCTAATTCAAAAAAAAAAAAAACTTGAATTTATCCCAAAATTTTTTTAAAATGTCATTTCAGTGAAATACATTTTCACTGGTGGATATATATTTTTAGTAGTAAAAATATTGTTTATCTGGCAGGTGCTAGTAAAATTATATGATTTCAACTTTCTCATTGTTTACATCCGATGTGTAAATGTTAATGAATGTGTACTTTTCACTAAAGTTATATTTTCACTGGTGAAATCCAAATACATTTTCATTGGTAAATATATATTTCTACTAGCAAAAATAAATATAATTTAACCGATATGCGTTGGAGAAATCATATACTGCTCTATAATGTCTATGAAACTCAATTTGACAGTTGCGAAACGTCCATTTCCTGTTCAAACCCAAACCTAACCAAATCAAGTTCTTAAACTAATTATAATTTTAAAATTTTTATTAGGTCAAGTCCAAAATATAAACTAAGCCAACTCATCTCTCAGGTGAAAAAAAGCAGTTATCGAATCTGTGATTTTGTAAAAACAAAAATAATCTAAAATTATTTTTTAAACGTTTTTCTATAAATATTAATAGGTAAAAAATAATATAAAATAAATTAATAAAAAAATGACTCGATATACACCTTGCGACTAACACACAGGCGTATTTCACTTCTTTACTTGTCCACAACTACCTATGCAGACAAGACGTTGTATCTTGCATATTGCTCCATAGTTTATCTGCATTTAGATTTTACTGTTTTAAAAATACCATCATTATCAATATTACTACGGACTTCTTATATAAGAGTATTGGTGCAAGTATATTTAAGCCGAATTTTGGTCAATAGGAGGGCGCAAAAATAATTGTCACTTCTCAGAAGTTAAGAATTCACATCAAAAGCAATAATCGTGTTGGCGTCGGCACGATTTTATTGTTTTTGATGTGGATTTTTGACTTCTGAGAAAGGATATTTGTTTTTTGAGCTCTCTTATTGGTCAAAATTCGGTTTAGATATGCTTCATTCGATTTTCACGTCTGCTTCATTAGATAACCAAGCACGATTTTATTGCTTTTGACATGGTTTCTAAACCGGGATGTCATTTGGTAAGTGGGAGGCATATTTCTCCTCCTTGAATTTGGCCAGTAAAAAGTGTAATGAAATCGAACTCTGACTAGCTAATTTTTGTCTCGCCCAAGGAAAAAGCTAAAATAACGTCCCTGGGCAGTATGTGGGTTACAATACTCTTTGCTCGTTCTGGAGTACCGCAAGGATCCAAATTGGATTCTTTATTAATGACGTGCAGCACTCAAGAGCTTAGAATATTCATAATAGGCCGATAACCCGAAGTGTCACAAGTATTGTCACAAATGTGGAATTACTTTCTTTAAAAACAAACATAGAATCGGTGGACCAGAAGTGTTTTAACCAGAAGATAAATATGCGGCTTGCGTGTTACTTTAATAATTTATCAGCAACTTTCTACTTTTTAGGGTCCTACAAACTGGAGGCTATACTGGTGATATTTGTTAACGCTTTGAGTAGATATTTGTTAACACTTAGATATTATTATGTCATCACTGAGATGGTAGTTAGAGAACCCTCCTCTTTATTTTTCGCCATTTTATTGTCAAGTGTGGCACATTTGTCTGCTAGTTCCAGTGACTCGTATATTTCTGTTACTTAGTTCATTTATCAGAGGTAAGCTGGTGAAAATATTGTCTATAAACAAGTGGTAATTTTCTTAGATTCAAGTTCAAAAAGTTTGGCAGTAAAAAGACTAATTCAGAGAATCTGACATTCAGGATTGTACATGCACTCTGGTATGGTTCTAATTGGTTTGTCTCAAATAAATTGTTTGCAACTATGTCTTCCGGCTTCATCGACACTGGTTTTCTCTATGAGGACTATACTCGAAAAATTTGTTTGCAGATTTATCTAAAAACACAATAAAAATGTGAAAATATCGTTAAAAATATTTGTTGATAAAGCCTAGTGATTAAATTATTTCCAGAATCCGGTGAGTTTTCAACGAATTTTGTATTGTACATTTTTCTATCGCACCAAATAGGGTACACCATATTTCAAAGTGAACGTGAAGTACACGAATATTTAAAAAAAAAAACACTGGTAATATTGGACTAATATTACTTATAAGATAATTACGAAACAAATATTTGTTTTACTTTTCTGATGACATGAACCACTGTTTTAGTTGTGTTTGTACTCTGTTCACTCTCTTTTTATAGTTTTGATTATCCCTTACACTTGATGTAAAGCTAAATACCATATATGGTAAAAATCAAAATAACGAAAACAATCGAAGATATCCAATAAAAAAATAAATTTTTATCGACAAGCAGAAGGACAAGCAAAACGGTCCTTTTGTGTCAGCATATGTACAGACGGAGCTGCAGCCATGACCGGACGACTGTCTGGTTTAACTGCTCGGATTAAGAAGGTTGCACGTGAATTTTGCATTAATTACTCCTCATATTTGATTTTTCAAAATTTATTCATTTTATTACATGTCAGTGTATCAACCCAACTTTCTAGAGAAGATCAAAAGATAAGACAATATTGTTGAATAAGTACGAACGTGTAAAAAATATTATTAGATTAAATGATATGTAAGTTTCGATAGAAGCGTTTATTGTGTTTACTCTGTTGTAACACATTGGGTCACATCATCAAGTTACAAGAGAAATATTAAAAAAAAATCAAAATTCGATAGTATTTTTTGAAGAAAAGTTAGTCAATAGATTAGTCTAGAATAATAAGTGCATATATAATATCAGTTGAATTATTGTCAATTACTGCAAGTCACTAGAAATTTTCGAATTGCCATGCTTGAATTGAAGTGGAAAAAATTAGAAAAAATTAGCATCGTAAGGTCAACGAAATAAAACAATGAAATCGAAGAGGAAGGGCGATATGGCGATCGATAGTTACGCAAACAGTTACGTTCGAATCGCAAGACAACAAATGCACATTTGTAAACAGTCAAGAAAGGAGGACGTCACGCGGGCCGCGGACGTTGCGGATTTGGTAAACGACGCGTTTGCGGATCGTCAATAGCGGAATGCGGAATGCGGAGCGCCAAGTCGAACATGTCGGCTACGCACCTGAGTGAATTTTTAGGAGCGACATCTTCGGCAGGCGCCTCCAAATCGATCACCTCCGACTGCGCCATGACTACCGCCAGCTGCCTAGACGAGGGGTCACCAGAACAGTGAGGCCAACTTGACGATGCGAAACGTTCCGCCCTAACGCGATTCGAATCGACCATCAAATTACAACTCAAATAAAATATTTTAATCATTTTATAAATCGATTTTAATTGTCGATATACTGAAATCATTTTAATTATGCTATACCTTTTTGTCTCTTGTCTCTTGTCAAATGTACGCATCGCAATAAAACCCAATATATTTTTTTTACAAATGATAAAAAACATATAACATATTTTATTACTTTATTTATTTAAATTAAATTAAGACCACCACGATAGTCGAAAACAATACTTGTATTATTTATTAGAAGCAACAATTCATAAAATATTAATTAAACGACCTTTTTTGGAGAGAGAGAGAGAGAGAATATGTTGCCAGTTGTTATAAACACCCGTTTCTCAAGTTGAGCGGTGGTGCGGCAACACTGGAAACTGTCAGAACGCCGCTACGGTGTATATCTGAAGAAAAAGGTATTTACACCCTATTGAACAAGTTAACGCCATACCTCGTAATATGTGTGAACTTGAGAGATCGTCTCCAACAGCACGTTGCTGCTAACGGCCGCCATATTGCAGACATTATTTTTAAAACTTAATAAACTTGAAAAATAAAAACATTTTCTTCTCTTACACCGCCATTACTTTAATGGAGTACCAAGTTTAACTGGCAAAAATTGGGGAGTTAGTGAGGAATGCAGTGATAAGAAACTAATTCAAATTCATTATTATATGGTAACTTTCACGGTTGTCGTTTAAATTTTATTTATGGCATATTGATTTTATCAAAATAAGTAGAAAAATCAGATTATTGACTTGAAAAAATCAAAATATTTTTTAATAAAAATAGATAAAGGTCTCAAAATTATTAACATTTTTGCTTACTCTCCGCTTTTGGTCTAAAGCAACAGATTGGGTATTTTTTTATAATTAGTAAATGTAATTAAAACATATAAAAAACTTTTTTTGAATTATAAAGTAACTTATGATCTAACTAAAATACTTTCTTATTAGTAAAAATTGAATTTATGATAAAATTGTATTATATGTTATTCACACAGTAATACAGAAAACGTATTACTATGTTAATTTTATAATAAACAATTTTTCTAGATATTTAGACTAAAATCATATGCAGATTTGGCGCTTGAAACTGTTAGGACCCTATAAGCTTTATTAAGTTCTTTGAAGTATTTTTCTAGCTCTCGTCGTTTCTCTTCCGTTACTTTCCGGTGTTTGTCTGGATGCAGCATTTTAGCGATATTTCTAAAAATATTCATAAAACAATGGCTAAAATACCATTACCAATAAATGATATAAAAAAATATCTTTTTACCTGTAACGTTTCTTTATTTCGTCGTCGGAAGCGTTTTTCTCAATTCCCAAAATCTGGTAGTAGTTCTTGGGCTTAGATTTTAAAATCATTGTTAGTTTTGCATCTTGGAGCAATTGCTTATTGGCTTGGCTATTATCGCGTTTCAATAAGGACTCGTAGTCTTCGATTGCTTCTTCATACTTTTTAAGATTTAAGTAGCACTTTGCTCTTTCCCTTAAAGCTTTTGTATGATTTGGGTCAATCTTTAAGGCTTTCATGCAGCTGTGAATGGCCTCTTCCGTCTTATCTAGATTTGAATATGTCATTGCACACTTAAAAAGCAGCTCTACTTGCATTAGCTTGTTACACGGATCGATCTCGATCGCATCGCTGAATAATCTGATCGCATCGTTCAATTTTCCGTTAATGAACATTTCATTGCCTGAAAACACGTACAATAAGCATAAAAACACACAAAAATATGTAAAAATATATTTCATTATACCTTCCTCTACCTTTTTCTTAAGCAATTTAGCTCTTTTGTAAAATTCCAAAGCTTTTGTAAGATCTGGTGCGAGTTTTAAGACGTGTTGGATATGTTTCAAATCCTGTTCCTCATACTGATCAAAATAAATATTAATATTTTAAAATCTTATAAACAATTTGATAGAATCACATTGTAAAACCACCTTGTAAAACAGACACAATCCGCGAACAAACAAAGCGTCGGCGTTAGTACTGTCTCTTTTTAAAACGTCAACAGCAATTTCGAGAGCTTCTTCATACTTACCCAACATTGCCAAACATTCAGATTTCAACAATTTGAATCTGTAAATAGTCATAAAAATACGTTAATCCATCTATTTGATTGTATACCTAAATAATATTATGTAAAACTGACTTATCACAATCCGTACATATTTCTAAACATCGATCTATGTGGAAAATCACGGCTTCATATACTTTTTTGCTGTAGCAATATTCTGCTTGAGTGTACTTTTGCTGGACTTGAGCTAATGCAGATATTTCAGCCGACATACATTCTTTGATTCCATATTGTTCGATCCGTTTTAATGCTTGTTTCAGTCCGGTTAGATCTCCTAAATTATTAATGTAATATAACGATTGGTTATTTTATTAGTAATTTATTAGTTAACTTACCAAGAGCCAAACAGCATTTCACTAAGCAGACATAACCTATTGTGGAATTTTTATCAAGGATAACGACTCGTTTGGCGTCATTTAGACCCTGCGTGTATTTTTTCATCATTATGTAACATTCTGATCGATTGCCATAAAACACAGCATTCTCAGGAGACGAGTTAATAGCATCTGTGTAATTTTGTAAAGCTAATTCGTAATTCTTTATTTTAAAGTTTTCATCGCCGATTTCTTTTTTCTTAGCACTTCTGGAATGCGAAATTTAAATATATAAAACGGAAGTAATCGCTTTAAATTTATTATTATACTAAATATATTTATAAGGGCTTAAAAAACTCTAAATAAATTACACGTCAGAGTTAGGGAGTTATTCGTCGTGGGATAAGTCTTCAGCGTGCGTCCATAGTCTCCAGACGTCTGAAGTGGGTTGGCTCTGGATTTGGACGCCGAGATGAATCAGGGGACGCGAAGAGAGAAGCGGCTGTTTCTGCGATCTTTATTAGTCTGAAGTTGAGGCGGTCTCTTTTTGATCGTAGTCCATGTTGGAGGGCTCTTGAAGTTCTGACGCTTTTTACTCCTCTGAGAAAGTGTCTGGAATGTGTTTCTCGTTTACCTGCGTTCTCGTATTCCATGGCAGATTTTAATGCCCGCCATTTTACGGTGGGACGACCGATTAAAGAAGAGTGGCGAGTTTTTTTTAACAAATTACCGTTGGCTGCTAAAGCAGATTATGAACGGCCTTTTTGAGGGCAATCCAGAATATTTTTTCTTCTGATTATTAATAAGTAGGTTTTTAAAAACGTTCCCACTAGTGCTTTCCATTTTAACGATGAAACCCATTTTTTGGTAGATGGTATCATTTAATGGCATGAGTTAATCCCTCCAATTGTGAATAGAAAGATGATTAAATTGTTGATCCTGAGTGTTAAATATTATTAGTGCATAACGTAAAATTAAGATTTTGAATATATTTAGAGCTCAAAATGAAATTCAGATTATTTTGTTCAAAATTAAGAAATGTAATTGTTATGCGACAAAGAAGAAATATCATAACACTTACGTACTTTGTTATAAATTATTACAGAACGGAACGGTTCGGATTCCATTATTGCACCCTCTTGAGACGCTATTCATCTCTTGATCCCATTATTGACATTTTTAAGGTATTCTTTACTACTTCTTTGCTAAAGAGACGCTGATGGAAACTCGAAATTATTTAGAGTTCGATCAATATAGATTTCGTATGATGGAGTCCCTCTCAGGATATGAGCGTCCATGACCGTATGTTGCCCGCGGGCGGGCGGGCAGTGTCTGCATGTATCTGCGTATCTGCACGTATCTACAAAGTCTCAATTGGAGACCAGCCTTAAGTATTAAGGGTTGCAAAGCTCGCTGACGAATCACAATCGTCCAGCCAATTGTTGCACTTGTTTCTTAGAACAAAATATGTATACGCTTATAGATAGTGACATTTGCTTGATGGACATCTTTCCGAGGTTGAATTGTGCAATGGGAATATTATGGCCTTACGGTGCTTTTTGCCTTCCGGTGATGTATTGTTTCCCGTGACCGTTTTGCAACAAAGAAATATTCTTTCAATACATCGGAGAAACTTTGCGTGCTATTTATGTTAAACCTTTTTTTCTAGTCGTAACAAAGGCTTTTGTGTGGTCTCATCCTTGACACTATATTGTCTTGTTTCTTTCAATTGTTGATAAATTGGGTTATTAGATCATCAAAGCAAAGACAAAGCCACCGGCCGGTTAGAGTACTAGAAAATTGTTAGTCATTTAAATCTTCCGAGAAAGTGTGCATGTTTTCAAACATCTCGCACGGACACCTTCTGAAAGGTTTCTTATCTGAGTGTCTTCTTTTATTATATAAGCAAAAATAAGGCAAATTCGAGTGTTAAAAATTTGTAAATAATTTTTTGTCAATCCCGAACCCCTATTAAAACCTTCAAAAAGTATGCATATTAGGCATGAACCCGCCTTTACTTATGCAGCGTTATAAAAAGGGCAATGGTTGTAAACCTTTTAAAAATATTCGTACAAATTTAATTTTATATAATAAAAAATGCTGAATTTTCGATTTGACATTTTTCTCGGGAAATTCTCGAGAAAAAACACTATTTGTGTACCACCAATGGCCATATTTTTGAAGATTTCAAAATTTACTAACCTTGTGCTATTATCATAACATACGTATGAAACTGCTTGCCGATTCATTCTGATATGGTATTCATATCACCTATTTACAATTTTGATACAATTTATTGGGCAAGTATCGTATGAGCCAATTTTCATCATAAATACCGCAATTTCCAGAATTATCACGTAATTTGCGGTTATAAAATGACATTATGATTTATTAGTTATTGCTTACGTGGAAACGAGGTATTGTAGCATCCTGGCAGATTTTCTCAGGATCGTTCCTGAAGAACTGTTAATGGCCAGTATCTAAAGCTTACGCAAATCCTGCTAATACTGATTTAGAGATCTAGAAGTCTACCTCACGACATCTGTAAGAGGAAAATACTGCTAGTCATTAATGCCGAGTGCTGCTTTATTTCGTATAGTAAAATCATGACCACTTTAACACATAAAAACTTAGATTTCGATAACATGTTTAAGAATAATAATTGAACAAATTTCTACACGACTACGAACACAAATGCAAGTGATATAATAACTAACTGAGTTACAATGAACGACTTTTTAATAAAAGATTAAAGATTCTAACCTTGCTATTTATCTGCATATCGATATTAAATTTCATGTTTAACGAACCGTGTCGTTACGATAGACAGAATTATTATCACTAGAGATACCAAATTTTCGATAAATAAGAAATATTTGTGTCTTTAATACTGTGTATTGATAACTATCAATAGATGTGAAACGTATTTTTGTTGGATGTTGTACAATGATAACTACATACTATTAATATTTATATTAGGATATCCAGTTGTTGGTTTAAGTTATTTTCGGAAGTTATTGAGTTAAATAATTTTATAGCTATTCTAGCATATTTTTTTATAAGAAATTAAAAATAGCAGTAGCAAAAAATCTTTAAATTTTACCCACATTTTTGAAGCTGCGTTATTTATTGCTTTATGCCACATATATAAATATAAAAAAATAACAAAAACATTTTTTCATATTTACTCTAATATATCTACGATATTTAATATATTTACCATTATAAATCTGATGTGAGGCTGAGTCTCGGCAGCATTCTCTTTCTACCCAACTTAGTGTCACATATTTTATAATGTTGATTCGAGATAGCTCTGGCGAATCGCGGATTAGGATGTTGGTGAGCCAATTGCATCGCTTCTTGGACAAACCCACGAAATATGTTTACGCTTTAAAAGTAAAACTGCAAGCTGCCCACATTCGGAGTGTCATTAAAAAAAGGAGGGAAATAATAATATTTTTTGAGCAGGGTAGAACTTACCGTACATCGCCCATCCTTTTCAAACAAAGAGTAGTTTTACCGGATGCTTACGAGTTAACGTCTCGGGATAAGTGTGCTAAGTGGTCCATGAAATATTAATAATTATGAACACAATTGTTCAGACCCAATTCTCTCTTGCATTGTTAAGGCTTTTTAATTTGTTCGAAATAGTCGTTAGAATTACATAAAAAATAATTGTGCAGATGGTTGGATCTGCTAGAGTAAGCAGAAAGGCGGTAATTTTTCTGAAAATAGAAGCACCGTTACTTTTTTAATTGTAAAATTATTGTCTGTTTAATGGCGATCATGACATATTAAGGAGTCATTATGTAATTTTAGTATTACAAAATAAAATAAAATAAACAAACACATTAAATTCCGATGAAGACCTAACACAACTGTAATGTTTTTAAGCATCCATTATACTCTCGAGACCTTGCTCCTTCTGATAAATACTTTTTCAATTCATTATTTTATTCAGATTGAATTAATTTTACCAGAGTATTTAAATTTTATTTCTTATTCATTTTCCATCTTTCATTATAGATCAATACGTTAACCTCTGAATTTACCTCTTAAATAAATATAATACAGTAAATAAATTAAAATGTTAGACGTTAATTAAAGAAACATTAGTTAATAAATGTGAGACGTATTAAAAGTTTGTAATAAAATGTTGAAAATGTACTTCAGTAATAAATATAATAAAATAATTAAATATTTTACAATAAATATTGATTAAAGTGAGACCTAAATAAAAAATAGTATAATAAAATTTTGAGAATCACTGAATTTGGTTTATCAATAAATTGTAATAAAAATGTTGCTGGTTTCCTCAATGTAATAATGAAACACCTTCATGTACTAGGAAATAAAATATAATATGAAAGTCTTTTTTATATACGTATATTTTGATTAAATTTGTTTATTGTATACACAATTAGCTATATTAGCTAAATAAATAATCAGTAGGACAGTCAAAACATCTCTTGATTCTTGTCATGGGACTTTTATTATATTGCAACAAATGACTAAATAAATTAGTAAAACATAAAACTAAATTAATTGCATAATAAAAAGCATCAAGTATCAAGGAACAGGTATAAGTAGCAAAATTGATCATTTAATTTAAATTTAAACAAAGTCGTATGTGTGAATTTCGTATTTCTGAGATTGTATTTAATGGCGTTTTATAATGAACCTTCTCACTCGTTATATTGGTTACAATCATATAAATATTTATCACTTGGATTGCTTAACACACTATAAGCTTTATTAAGTTTTTTTAAGTAGTTTTCTAGCTCTCGTCTTTTCTCTTCTTTTGATTTCCGGTGTTTGTCTGGATGTATCATTAAAGAAATTTCTCTAAAAATATTCATATTACAATAAATAAAATACTATTACCAATAAAAATGATTTAAAATATATTTTACCGGTAAGCCTTCTTTATTTTGTCGTCGGAAGCGTTATTCTCAACACCCAAGATCTGGTAATAGTTCTTAGGCTTAGATTTGATAAGCATAGTTAATTTCGCGTCTTGGAGCAGGCGCTTATTGGTTTGACTATCGTCGAGCTTCAAAAGTGACTCGTAGTCCCTGATTGCCTCTTCGTGATTTTTTAGAATCGAGTAGCATTTCGCTCTTTGAGTAAAAGCTTTTGTGTAGTTTTGGTCAATCTTCAAAGCTTTCGTGCAATTTTCAATGGCTTCTTTTATCATGCCTAGAGTCAAACATATCGTCGCACAGTTTAAAAACAACGATACGTTAATGATTTTGTTGTAAGGATCAATCTCGATCGCTTCGTTGTATAATTTGTACGCGGCAAGTAATTCTTTGTTTAAACTCATTTTTTTTCCTGAAAACACATATAATAAGCATGAAACACAAATAACATGAAAAATATTTAATCATACCATCTTCTATCTTTTTCTTAAACAATTTAGATTTTTTGTAAAACTCTAAAGCTTTTTTATAATCTGGTGCGAGTTTCAAGACATGTTTAATGTGTTTCAAATCCTGTTCCTCATCCTGATCATAAAAATAAAAATATATATATTATAAACTATATAAATAATACTGCTGATTCATATTATCATTACCATGTAATATTGACACAAACCGCGAACAAATAAAGCGTCTGCGTTAGTACTATCTCTATCAAAAATCTCATCAGCGATTTTTAGAGCTGCTTCGTACTGACCCAATCTTGCCAAGCATTCGCTTTTCAACAACTTGAATCTATAAATAGTCATAAAAAAGGCGTTCAACAATATATTTGATTATATAAGTAAATAATATTAGGTAAAACTAACTTATCACAAGCTGTACACAATTCTAAACAAAGATTCATGAGGTCAACCACGATTATGTAATCTTTTATGCTATAGTGAGTTTCTGCTTCATTAAACTTTCGCTGGATACTATCTAATGCGACAATTTCAGCTGACATATTTTCTTCGATACCATATTCTTTGATCTGTTTCAACGCTTTCTCCAGTCCCTTTAGATCTCCTTGAATAATAATGGAATTTTAATGATTGGTTATTTGATTACTATTTTATTAGTTAACTGACCGAGAGCCAAACAACATTTCGCTATGCGGATGTAACCTTTTTCAAACGTTTTATCAAAGGTAATAGCTCGTCTTGCGTCATCTAGAGCTTGCCTATATTTTTCCATCATTATGTAACATGCCGATCGATTGCAATAGTACGTAGCGTTCTCGGGACACAAATTAATGGCATCTGTATAATTTTGTAAAGCCAATTCATAGTTTTTCAGTTTATAGTTTTCATTTCCGATTTCTTTTTTCTTTTCAGCATCTCTGTAATGTAAAATTGAAACATATTGAACACTTGCAAGAGTTATTATTATTTTTTATATTAAATAGGTTCAATAATTGAGTATATTTATAAAAAAACACCATGGATACGATTTTAAACTTTCCAAAATCACCAACCGCATAACGCTGTCAATTTTAGATATCGCGTTAGTTAAGGGTAATGTTTAGATCTCAGATATGCAATGCATACTTGGACTACCTTTATGTATTTTTTAAACTAAAGGATGTGGCTGAGGTTTGTTTTTGATTATAAAAATGCTGATTGGAAAGGTTTCAGGAGTATTGTCGAGTCCCGTATAGTGGTTAGGCGACAGAATAATGCCTTAACGGACACTAAAACTATCGACGATAATATTAATTATTTAACAACCATAATGGAACAAGCTAAAATATCATCAGTACCGACGCATAAAAATTTTCATAATTATACCGAACTTACTCCATCAATTATTTAATTAAATAAAATTAAAAACAAATTAAGACAGCTGTAGCAAAAAATTAAATCTCAGCAATTAAAAACTTTAATAAACAAACTGATAAATTCAGTGCATTAAAAATGAACAATTGTGCATTAAAAATAACATTAAGGAAGGTAACTAAATTGTTTAAAAAATAAATACACAGGAATTCCATGGTTAAAAACTGAAAATATCATAGCTGACACGGATCAGAATGTAGAGATGTAAGCTGACACTTTTTTGTATCAATTCATTTTTATTTGCTTAAATTGTAATATTTAAAAAAAAGCCAAAGGCCATTCTTTTGTAATTAGCCGTTCCACCGAAAGGGGTGTAAAATAAATTATTATAGAGAAGGGCCATAGGTATAAGGGAAATCAGGCAACCGACGTTCACCTCAGACATTCTCTCAGACTTTCTGACACTTCCACTGCCATTCACACTTAAACATTCGCTTAAAGGCATAAAAATAACCCTCCAACTCGGTCGTAGTTTGTACAAACTTTGATCAAGGGAGCCGCCGCTTCTCTCTTCGCATCCCTTGGTCCAGACCAACGTCCGGAATTCAAAGTTGAATCTGCTTTGGAGATACCTGAAGACTACCACGGAAAAGAAAACTTTGCATATTACTAACTTATGTAAACTGTACGTGATCTCAATTGCTTGCACAAATATTAACAACAAATCTTGTCTTTAAACAATCAATCCGTAGAGACAAGATCATTTTTTAATACAGCTTACATGGAAATTAGGTAGTTCTGCATCCTGTCGGGATTTTTTTTTATTTTGAAGATTCCTTAGCGGCCCTGGGTATAAGATTTCTCCCCGAGAATTATGTTGCCACTGATTTATAGATCTAGAAGTCTACCTCTTGCGGAAAGCACTGCTGGTCCTTAACACTGCGGAAGTCAGGATTCTCTCGGCTACTTAATTTTGTGAAGTGAAATTGGGACTACAATCTGAAGATATAAGAAATAATTAGTTCAATTTAATACTGGTAAATTCAATAGAAAAAAACTTAGATTGCGATGACAATTTAAAAACTAACAATTAAACCAACATTCGACACGACTGATTAGCTAAGTACCAATGAACGATTATTATTTGTTAATCATTGAGATATAATTATGATTACTAGAGATATTGAATTTTCGCAATTTGCGATAAATTTTTAATATTTGTGTGCTTAATGCTGTATCATGATTACTATCAGATTATACTTATCTTACGTTATCCAGTTTTTAGAATTACTTAATTTCTGTACAATTTTTAATAATGATATTATTTAAGAATTAAGGAATATTATTATGAAATTAAGACATAAAGCGTTGTTGAATATATCCCTAATATTTTTAACGACACGTATGAATATGCCGTATTGTACAATTTACTACCGTATCGAAAAAGTATCGTATTAGAATGCGGCTCTTGAAATCTTGAATGTGTCGAGTTGCATATTATACGGCCTAGTAGCTGGGATTACCGTCGTGATGTCATGTTTTAGCGATGCTCTCTGAATTTCTATTCAAGTCTCTGTCTTGATGTCTCTCCAATGTGTCACATCTTTTATATTGATAAAAAGATCAAAATTATATTTGAGAAAGTTCTGGAGGATGTTTACGAACCAATTGCATTGATTCTTGAACACACCTCTAAAATTGATTCACGCCTTAAGAGAAAACACGGCTCAGATGGATAACCAGGAAGTTAAAAGAAATATGGTAATAGATGTATTGTCTCTGGCGCGCGTCTTCTCATATAAATCGTTTTTTGTTGGCGGTGATAATAAGTGGCTATTTTTTTTTGGAGAAATTGTGCTATTGTGTCACATTTGGTATTCATTCACGATTTCCTTTGTTAAAACTAGTCTTATGTGATACGGATATTGTGTAATATGTGGTCTTTACTTTCGTACCAGGGTTGATAATTTTAGTGTGGGAGATTTCTCTTTTCGTTGTTCAAGTGGTTGTTAACATGACCTCTAAATTGTTACTAACGAGTCAGGCGCGTACGGCGAGATACATTCCCTTTATCGAACACCATTTGGAAGCCACACTTCAAAATAGTGTTCGATATAAATAAATAGCATTAATTAAAATTCATAATAATTTAAATTTTATTTTTAAGATCATAACAAGACATCCAGTAACATTTGAAATATTTATAACTTATATTTTAATTTATACAATATATGTAAAATAGTAAAACGTTATTGATACATATAAAAATTATTAATTGCACTTTACATATTTTATTAAAAAAAACATGTACATGCATAACACAATTCTGTAGTTAGAATTAGTGAATAAAAAAAATGTTTTTTGTGGTTTAATTATATAATTTTAAATATTATTAGATCGTTAAATATTAATAATATTTTGGTATGAAAAAATATTAATACTGATTCAATTTATTTTTGAAATTAATTTGAGATTCAATTAATTTAATGTAGATTATATAAAATATTTTCTTCCTAAAATCATGTTATTAATTTACTCTTTGGAATGAAAAATATACTTATTATAAAATATGAAAGTTGAATAAATTTGTTAAAACGAGGATACAATGATTAATTATATATATATAATTTATTTTTACAAAAATACATCAACATACACAATATTGAAGGAACCATACACTTAACTTTATCAGTTACCCTGATTCTCTTATGGATAAAAATAATAAATATTCATATAAGCTCATTTATCTTTGGTCATTTAGCTACTTAACTAGATATTTGACAAATTTAACGCATTATACATATTTTAATAATTTATACACACATCAAAGTTTTATTTATACAGTATAAATACAGTGACTCGTGAGTTTTTATGTCCATAATATAATACAGTCAGACCCGTTTTTATCGATACAATGGGCTTTTTATTATAAAATTCTAGATTTGGTTGTGCGTAAACTATTTTATGCTATCAGTCTGGGAGAGTTGTGAGGTAATCTTGAAATCCCGGAAGGGTTGGTAGCAAATAGCCTTCAGGATCAATCAGATCTGCTTCGACTGACTTGCAAATTTCCGTAGGGGGTAACGGTAATTGAGTGTTTGACTCAACGGACCACTTATTCCTGTTGTCATAGGACAATATCCAAGAATCGTTCTCGTTGGGTTTACTCTCATTGTCTGACTCCGGCGAGTCTTCCCAATTATCGTTGTCATAAATAGTTTGTAACTTATCGCAGACCTCCTGAAATCTGATCCTGTCTTTTGGCTCAGTTCTCCAGCAAGCCCTCATAAGCTCGCATATATAGGCCGGACAATCATCGGGAGGTATTAGCATGATTCCCTGAAGGATCAGTTTGCTCGCTCCTTCATTAATGTGTCCATAGTACGGCTGCTTTCCTAAGCTATAAATCTCCCAAAGCACCACTCCATAAGACCAAACGTCCGACTCTAGAGTGAATCTTGCATATACTATGCTCTCTGGAGACATCCATCTGATGGGCATCGGTTTATTACCACCCATTTTGTAATAGTCGCTGGTGTAGACGTCTCTGCTCATGCCAAAATCTGCTATTTTCACTATCAATTCATCTCCTACCAAGCAATTTCTGCATGCTAAATCGCGATGGACGAATCTTTGAGCTGCAAGGTACTTCATACCGCGAGCCACCTGAAATAACGAGATTATAACTATATGTAATAAAGATTTATGAACTTTTTATTATAAGGTGACGTTTCTCCAATTGAAAAATGCTATGAATTGTATAAAAATATACTTTAGAAATAAGTAAATATTTTAGAAATGGTTCTAAACTTAGCTAAACCTATTTATTATTTTAATATTTCTTATTGCTCATAGATGTCTAAATATTTGTAAGAATAAATTTATAATATATTTCTAGAATATACATTAGAATTAATCAAGCATTTCAATAAGGCGGATAAGTAGTAAAATAGTAAGGCTAAATGTTATGTATTATTAAAAAAAACCTCATTAGATTTGTTTTTAATGATCTGAATAACTCGAAGAATAATTTTAAAATCAATATTTTATTTGGAGTCTTGGAATTTACTTTTTTTAAGTCGATACTAGTGTTTATTACATGTACGAAGGGTTATATTTGTTATATTAATAAAACAATTTTAAATCACCCAGTTCTTACAACAAATTTCATAAAGATAATAATAATAGTTTTTCAATCACATTATAGCGGAATTGACCGAACTACATGTTGTCTAATGATTATAAAGTATGTTCCTAAAATAATAAAAAGCTCCTAAATGTATTTTAGATTGTGAATTATTTTTTGACGATGTATATTATCTATACCTGCTCGCACAATACCCTTCTACATTTTTGAAGATTTGGAAAAATAATATTACAATATTACAAACTACAAAGCATAGCTTGTCTAAAATTAAAGCAAATTTATTATTCAAATAAATATTATGGCGCTACACGTGTGGAACCAAATAAGTATCTTAAAAAATGTTTTATTTTAACCACGTAAAAATAAAAACCGCATAATTTTTTTTTTTGTTTAGAAACTCAGCTATGAAAAATCATAGAAAAAAGTAGTAAAGTAAAAAATGTTCAATAATAGAAAATTAAATATTATAAGAATTAAATTTATTTACACTTTTATATACGGAAATCTAGAGGCATAGCAAGCTAGGGGAAACGCTCCGGGCGGCACATGCTTGGGGATGGCATTTTTGCGATGGAAGGACCGTTCGTGTAGTGTGGTTTTTAAGCTAAATACGCTAAAAAAATACGTATGTATACACGAATAGCTAAGAGCTAAGTTGAATATATGAAAATAATAAACAACAGCTTAACAAATGCTAATTTTACGACCCATCAGTAAAAGTCAAACTTAGAACAGATGTTACCCATTGTTTGTTCGAGTCGAGCAAGTACTAAAATAATGAAATGCCTTTGACCAATAACATATTTCAACAAAACTTGAAAATTGTTTTGCACATTTTTTATAGGCATATAATATGTAAATGTAGTGTAGTTAGATGGGAGGGGGGGGGGGTTGGGCAAAACAGACCGACTACCCCAGAAAGTTTTGGCATATTCAATACATGCATTAAGTTATATATTTTGTATTAGATAATTGTATAGGGGGAGGGGGGGGGCAGCAAAGTTAAAGATTGCCCCGGGCTTGCACAAACCTTAACTACGCTACTGCAGAAATCTACATAATTCTTGTGGCTTTTGCCGGACGGAATTTTTGTAAAAGGCATAGGTCCGCAGATTATATAATCTGCTGGATATGAAAGGAAATTTTCCGAAAATTAAAACACATACACATTAACATATAAGCAAGTACATATTAAAATATTTTATTAAAAATATCAAAGTTTAGTCAATGAAAAACATCATATATTAAGTTTGCTAACTATCTTTATGCGTAACCCAATAGGATTCCAACCTGAATATTGCAATAAATATGGTCTTTTTTACTATTCGATTCTTGAATCTTGATTGGAATAGTATTTTTAATGATATATTTTACAAAATAAGCTAGAATTTCAAACAAATTAATATTTTTTCAAGATCCTCAGGATCCAAACGAGGCTTTTACGAGTAATTAATTAGGAGTAAAAATACGGTTTGGCAAAATAATTGGAAAAAACATTTATTTTATATGAATAATTTCTAAGAATAATAGAAACGTTGGGTGTACTCTTCATTATGTACTGTTTTATATTTAAGGCAAACTCAAACACTACTGAGCGGGTATTTCCAAAAACAGGAGCAATCAAGACAAAGTTTAGAACCAATTTTTAATACAAAATGTCCAATGCGTTTTTATTTTTAAATTATCAATTTATAAAATATGCAGCTAACTGGTTATAATAAACAAGTACTTATGTATAATGTGATTTATTTTAATTATTCAAAGAATTGAAATTTAAATTTTAATATTAGATATTTAATGGCTTATGTTAGGTAATTTGTATACAATGAGCAATACAATTTTAATATTAAATTTTTAATAATAAACATAATAGAAGTATAGATATGGCGTATATTTATAATATTTTAAGCACTTATATTATTCAGTATGAATTATTTTACCTGCAATGCAATAAATAGTAAGCTTTTACTGTCCAGTATTGGTAGTCCAGGATAAGTCTGTCTCATTGTGTGTGAATTACTTCGTAATACACCGGTGAGGTCACCAAAAGGCATGAACTCAAAAACCATGCAAGGATTTAGTCCGTTTTCTGCTGAAATGAAAAAAAGTTACAGAACATGTGCCAAGACTATTTAACATAGTTATAAATTACGTCTATCATTTAATCAACTGCATTCCACATTTTTTATAAAACTCTCAGAATTATGCAATTTTAAAAGGTAAAAATTATATGAAGCACTAGAATTACTTTAAAATCAATTCATTCATACCGAGAGAATTATTTTTCATTACTTCTTCTGTTTGATCTGTGCTGTGTTCATAAAGTCAGATAAAATACACATCAAAGGTAAAGCTTGAATTAATTATTCTTTTAGCGCGTGCCTGATTTTATGTTAATTATAAATACGAATTTCCACTTCCTTTTGTAGTATATGCCGTATAACTTTTAAAAAGTCAGTATATATTGCATATATGTATATTTTATAATTTACTATATACATACACTAATTACGTTTTTATTTAGAAAAAAATATTTAATATGTCTAAAATACTCTGATGAATATATGTAGGTATGCTAAACTTATTTAGGGCATCGGTTACCGATGAACGACGCGAAGTAAATACTTGGGGTACTAATTAAGTTTTGGATGATAAGAAATTTACATATGTACATGTATTCAAATCGGCCAAATAATGCAATGACCCATGCCTAATTTTATTACCAAATTATTTTGAAATATTTATATACACTGAAACGAATTACCGTGAGAATTTGAAAATAATGATAGCCTTCAAATGATCATCCCTCGATTGCAAATTTATCGAAAATCGTGGTTCAGTTCGCTAAATTTACCGTGCGCACTATCATTTTACGCATCCGCAGAGACGTCGTACAGAGCGCACCAAAGAAGTTGTTTCTGCTGTGGAGCGTAGTATTGAGGAGGACCCGAATAAGTCGATTCGCCATTGTGCACAAGAATTGGAGCTGTGTTTATAGACTTGAGATTTTGCGGAAAGATCTTGGTTTACGAGCTTACAAGATCCAGGTGAATGAGCCGAAAACGAGATTGCTTTTGATCTTCATTTTCACCACAAAATTTTGTTCAGAGATGAGGCTCATTTTTAGTTGAATGTCTACGTTAACAAGCAAAATTACCGCATTTGGAGTGAAGAAAATCCACAATAATTCAACTTTTAAATAAAATTCTCGAATGTTTTTCTGTGCATAAGTCTCTGACTATTGACTGAAAGACTTGCGTTCGAATACCATATGCACCTTAGGGACTAGTTGAAAACATCCACGCAAATATAACATGAGAAACAAAATATCTCACTTAGCAACACTATATTGGTGAATTGATACTATATATTTTGTTGCCTTATAGTTGTTTTTGCTACTTCAAAAAAATACTCATGCGTTGTAAATATCTAATTTATTATTTACATATGTGTATCGCGGAGAAATCCCTAGAATATGAACATTTAATATGACATGAAAATGAATCGTAGGGGAGCAGGGAGAAAAGTTATATTACTAAACGAGTTTAGTATCATATTAAAATGTTTCCAAACTGGGTAAATTACCTCTAACGACTCCTATCAACGTCAGAATATTCTCATGCCGGAAAGCACTCATAATGTTCACTTCTCTGATAAAATCGTCTTCGGCCGTTCTGCTAGCAGTCTCCTTAAGCACTTTGATGGCCACTAAAGTGGTGGTACTCGCGTCTATTTTGAGTTCGCCTAAAAAATTATAAATGCAAAATTATCTTTTTAATATTATTTTTAGTTATGATGACATATCTGACACTGAAGGGAGAGTAAATTTGCTCACGCCAAAGTCTACCTTTAGCAGTTTCAGAGATTTCAAAACTATGCGTTTACATTATTAATTGTAAAATACCTTTGTACACCTTTCCAAAGCATCCCTCGCCTATTTCGTCGACAAATGCGAGAGCTTCTCGAACCAGTAAAGGCACAGCCGGTCCTTTGGAATGTGTTGATACACTATAAGCGCTGCTGTATTGGGGGTTGGTGATGTATCTTTCAGCTAGCAGCGGCTCTCCAGTGTGGGGCTAATAATAAAATTAAAATAATTTCCATAATGAATTTTACGAGACTGCATTAATTTTTGGTTTAAATACCAAATCGATCATATAAATTTAAAGAGTGATAAATAATATTTAACAATATACAATTTATTTAATAATTATACAAAAAAATCCGCGTCGCGAAATATTTTATATATTTAATTTAGTAACAGAATATTTTGCCACGCAAAAGATGAGATGTAATATTTTAATATTAATAATAATTCACATAATTATTCTAAGCCATTTGATTTGTCATGTAGAAAATTTCTAAGTTTATTCAATTAAATGTATGATTCAACATTTGTATTTACGCATGACAAATCATGTAAATCGGATTATTGTAACGTAATTAAGTTAAATTTTAATTAGAATTTTACGAAATATAATGATTCGAATCGCGTCGTGGAACTTAATAACATTGATACAAGAAATCCAATAACGAATAATGTTATTGATTATTAAATTCTCGTACATTTATACTGTGAAAATAATAAACATGTAGTATTTTCACAACGATATATAATTAATAATAACTTATACAGAGCGAGCAATATAAATATTAAATTTTGATATCCCTTGAACTGTTAATAATGCTATAGAAAAATAAAATAAGTCCTTTCTTATGTACATGTTACATATGATATTTTTTATTAAATTTACAGTTCACAGAATATCAGCTTCAAAAGTATTATTCGTTTTGTATGCAATATTATAAATATGTTATTGATTTGAATTATTTTAGGTTAAAAACACTGTACAACAAGTTTGCCATAAGGCTGTTATTATATTGTATACTTTATTTTTAAATTTCCGCTTTTTTATGAATGATTATTATAGATATGTATTTATTACAAATTTATATATTAATTAAAATATTTTATGCTATAAAATATAAATAAATTTATAAAAAATAAATATAATTCCAGCTTAATAAAAATATACTTTTTTTTAAATCTTTCATTGAAACCTGACAGGCGTAAGCCCAATGCGTTACAGCGGAGTAAATATATACCAACTAGGTAAGTGACTCAGACATAATGAATAGTATGATATTAACAACCACCACATTGAATGTCTGGGAATCAGTGACATCTATATTAATAATTATAAATTATTATGTGTAATTTATTTTATATTCAATAGTTGTCACTGCAGCTGAGGCCGATTTTTTTTTATTAATAGCGCATTTTATAAATAAAATTTCGAGTGCCGCTACTGGGGATCGAACCTGCAACCTCAAAGTTATTAGTCTATTCCGTAATAAAAGTAATTAAATTTTTTTAAATATAATATAAAGCTTTAAATAATTTTGTGAAAAATACTTATACTACTGAAAAAAATTAAGCATTAAAAAATAAAATCAAACGCAAAAAACAGTTTAAATTTTTCTTTGTGGCAAAAATCTTGTTGTATAGTGTGATTTAAGTTTGATTTAAAAGGATGCAGGAACACAATTATATTTTCGAGTAATTTAATAAGCGAATATTTGTACAATATATAATAGCAGTAACCCTTTGACCGCGGATGATATCTATAGAAGATCAAGAAAATCGCCAGTATGTATTGGGCACCTAAATGAACCTTTAAGCATTTGTAATAATATTTAAATAACTTATGGCATAAATAGGTGCTCCCCCACATATTAGCAAATTTCTAAATGGCGCGGTGAAAGGGTGAATAGAAGCATTGAATGCATACAGGGTTTAAAATATTTAAAATATATATTTAATTTGTCTATCGATATTATAAGCACACACTGTATACATTTCAATGAATATAAATTGTTAGAAAATAAGAAAAGAGAATGGATTCGGACGGGATAGGTAATGCCGGGTATAATAATGCGGTCACGACTGGTCGATCGTAGGATGACGCGAACGTCAAAAATATCATACCTCGATTGATCAGAACGATAGATTAAAATCGGCATTAAGGTAGTTAGATTAGGTTGGAACGGAAGAAAAGAGAAGAAAAGAAGATTAATTAAAATTAACTGTTTATTCATCGACTTACAGCCTCCGCTTTTCGCACGCTCTTATCTTTGCAGATTAACCCGTTTAAAGATTTCCACTTCCAGCATATGCACAGCGCTATCATCACGAGGACAAAGAGCAAAACGGAAACGGGCGCTACAATGGCGATGAGGTCCACGCCCCTATCCAGCTCGGTAGCTTTTTCAATCTGGAAATAACGTTATAAAGATTAATTGGCTTTAAAATGTCCAGGATTTACTATACATAATTTATATCGGTTTATATTAACCCCTAACTGGATCAGCGTCTCTTGTACCGAATTTATTGTACACCTGTGTTCCGAACGAAATATGTTTTTGATTATGAAAAGGTAAAAGAGGTCGAAAAAACATACATTTTAAATGTATACTTTTATATTATATATATGAAGTGTATGTTTTCTAATTTTAAATGATATTTTTATATTATTAAGCAGGAGTACACTCATGAGGTCAATAGTGACTGTAGGGTCAAACAAATTATTGGGATCTTATCTTGTGATGTTCAGCGATGGAAACGCAATTCAGAGTTTTATTTATTAAAATTTCATTAAAAACATATCAAAAAGAAAAATGTGACGCGATATTTGAGGACACGGTATTCGGAAAGCGCAGACTCTCTGGCGACGCTGCATCTATGACTGCGCTCTGACGTCGTTGCTTTCTGGCGCTGTTTCTTTCTACGAATGCAACACTTGAGGTTACATCTAGAGTTGCAACATCAGATCAAGGTTTCAAGAGGAGATAATTAAATATATTATTATTTACATTTATTCATATAAAAATAATATACACAAAAAATACAATCAAGAATAATTACAAATATTACAAAAAATATTTATCTGTTTTTTTAAGTATATTTATTATCTTAAATGGCTAATTTAACGAGATCAAGATTTTTTAATTTATTTTTATAAATTTATACAAATTTAAGGCATTATTCTGCCTTGACCAATGTGAGATACTTTCTAATTCGCTCGCTCGTATTTTTTATTGCATGTGTTAGACCTAATTGTACTAATTAAATATATATAATATATTGTAAAAGTAAATTGTCCATTATACAGAGTAATCCAATTCAAGCTTCCTATGCTGGCGGCACTGTAAATCAGACAGCTGGCAATAATCACGCGTGTTCAATGTGTCAAATACAGAGACGTCGATTAAACTTTTTCCAGAGGAGGGGGGGGGTAAAGCTTGTTTATTTAGTGGTCGTTTTTTTGAATATTTCGTTTTCATTAATATTCATAATAATTCATTTAATGACTTGATTTTTTTACCAAATTCAAAACGATGTTTCTGTTTAGAATCCACAAATCGATAAAACCGCAGGGAAACGCTCGGTTATCTGGCGTTAATATTAAGATTTTTTACAACAACATTACAATTTACAATAAGTGAGAATTGAATGAAGCATATTTAAACCGAATTTCGACCAATAGGAGAACGTAACAAGCAATTATCACTTCTCAGAAGTAAAAAATTCACGTCAAAAGAAACAAAATTGTACGCAACACAAAAAATATTATTAAATTTAAAATTAATATGAATTACCTAATCAAATATCTGTTTATGTGTAATTGTTATCAACAACGTATGTATGTATATACTGTATATACACATATGATTTAATCATTAAAATAATAATATATATTTTATGAAATTTAATAATGGTTATAATTATATTTGTTTAGTGTATAAATAAATAACTGACTAAATAAAATTATTAATTGACTATATAAAATAAACTATATTTCACATCTAATTTTGACTTTTAGAATTCGTTTTCCTTTTAAAATAGCTGTCTTAAATCAAGAATATCCTCGCGAGGTAGTTTTCTTACTAAGACAATATCTTTCTATGATATATTTATTTTATATATAATAAAATAAAACCATCGTGACTTAACAGGTTTATTATTATTACAATAAAAATAATACATAGTAAGAAGGAAAAAAACATATAATAGGATCAGATCCTCGTAGCCGGCTTTAAATAAATAAATGTGTAATGCCAGCTTATTAAGGAGCTAGATGGAGACAGCGATAGGCGAATCGGCTAGTGCAGATGACTTGGCTCTAACGGGTATTAAAAGAGGACACGATTTTGATTCTCGAAAACGTTCCAAAACCTACAACATTTTCGAATCGAATCGAAAGAGGCTGGGTTACAAGAACGGATAATATAAAGGTAACACAAGAATCTTTTCCGAGCTTTTTCGATTGAGATGGAGTATTTAGCTATTCGGGGATTCCAAATTAAGAATTTTTATTTAAGAAAAGTGTCATAGAGGACCTCGTAACAAAGCCGAGCATATGGAAAATATATCGCAGATGTCGTTTACGTGTAGAGAGAACATCTTCTTGCTTTCAAAAGAGATTGTAGGAATAAACTGATGGTGAAAAAAAATTGCAAAGTGTGTATCTATATATATATATATATATATGTATATATACACAATTTGTATTGTAAATATATGTGTATATTAGAGCGATAACGTACATTTAACACCATTAAAAAATATGCGTATTATTCCAGTTAAGGGTAAAATATTTTCGTAATAAGGTTTAAAGTCAACATACCATTTCTGTGCTGGTGCTTATGTTCACTCTGGATGTGCTGTTCTCTCCACTAGGCGGTATAATGTTGTGGATAGGTATGGGTCTGAGAGGTACTGCAAAGGGATAAATATCGAGTGATGTAATAGAATTGACAGATCATGTCAAAATGTAAGTTAAGCGAATTTACATGAGATGAATCTGCGGTTTTGCGGGGAATTGGCTCAAGAATACCGTTGGAAAGATTGTGTACATTGGTAAGATAATCTTAAAGATAACGTTACAGTGTAGACATTTTTCAAGTTTATTTAAAAATGTTTTTCATTACTTTAAAATAAGTACTTTCATAAGTAATAGTTACATATATATCAATACGTCCTTTATTGGAACATTATGTATACATAAGTATGTGTAAGACATCCTTTCACTCTGTATTATCATATTTATTATACGATACGTTTACATTATGTATATGGCTTAAAAGCAGCAATTAAAATATCTTAGCAATATGGCGTTTTATTTATAATTATTTATCTTGTTCATTTACGTTTATCAATAAGAATATTATTTCTACAATTGCGCATCTTATATAAGTTTCCGCTGTCGATTATTTCACTTGCCTTCATAATTAACTCAGTATATGAATTTATAAACAATACGTTAATAAAATCTTTAATGACCCAAATTAAAAAAACAATAATAATATAATGCAAGATTATCAGACGTTATTTTTTATAAAGATTTTAACAAATCGCCTTTCAACGATTTGGCAATGTCTCGTTATTTTTTATAAAAAATATGTATTACACATTTTAATAAGATTTCATCGCCTAGGTCTGACAGCAATTGATTTTTAAGCTGTTGAGTTTTTCTTAAATTATTTTTTTTAGATATTAGATTATAGTAAATAAAGCACTATTATTTAAAAATTTCATAACATAAAAAAATAATAATTTCTGCTGTACTTAAGTTAATAGGCAAAATGTATGAGATTTTAATTAATATTTTTTGTGGTAATTCATTAAAATACTAAAATTTATTAGGGTAATAAATACGCAATGATTGATCTATAGATATTAAAGCAATTAACCTCATGTATGCATATATTTAAAAAAATCTCTCGGGAGTGAGTTACTGGACGACATGCGATCGGAAGGTTGAGTATTCTATACTGTGCCATTTGTTTTAATACCTATGACTGATGACTTTGTTACCTGTCGATCTATTTGGACACTTGAGGTCTGCTGTGGGTCTTGACAGGTCATGAGGACAAAGACACTTGAACGTGTTGTTGGGAAATCTCTTGCAGGCTGTCTCGCCACCACAAATTCCTGGCCTGCATTCTCCGCGCTGCGGCACGTTCCACTCTGAAAGGAAAAAAGCATATGGTTAAATAAAAAGAACCTGTTATATCTTAATTTACACATTATCCCATAATGCGAAAGGGATAACTGTCAACGCGACATTGATATCGCTTTAAGCTCTCAACGAAAGGCGTGGGCAGGTTCGATACAATCTCAACCCAATGACCCATAATTTAACGAGGAAGGTATTAAATTTAAGTCAAATTATCTAAATAATTATAAAAAAAACTGCTAAGACAAAAAATTATGAAAAGAAATTTCCGTTTTTTTATATTATACTTAAAATTTTAATACAATGAGGAAAATCTGTTTCATTGTTTTCTGCTAATTATTATAAAACGTTTATAAAAGTAAATGTTTAATAATTAAACTCAATTAATAAAAATCCTTTTTCTAGCTTCAAAGAGAAATAAAATGACTGAGAATAGAATTATTAATATAAATAATAAAACATATTTTGATTTATCACATTTAAGTAAGGACCTTGAGTTACTGAATTTATGTCTATAAAATAAGATATGTTTGGATATTTTTCATGTTGTTTTTGCACAACTTAAAATTGAATATGTCATGAGAAATATTAATTTGGGATTTGGTGAGGGTACTGTTAGTCAGAGAATTGTAAAAATTTAGTTTCATTAGAAGTTTTAACTACGTACTGGCGATATTATGCTTCAAAATAAAATTATAATATGAGGAAAACATATCGAGAATCATTGTTAAAAATAATCCATAAATCACTGCTTCGAAATTCGCAGCAGATTTAAAGTGTTTTATGACATTCGTTCATAGAAAAGGTGCAAATTAAATAAAATATAGTAAAAACCTTTTTAAACACAATTGTTAATTTAATAAAAAGGCATCGATGCATTTACGAAACTGCAATTTTCACGTACAAATGCAATTATCGGCGAGTCGTAAAAATTAATAACATTATTGTTCATTGCGCTTTTAACGCGTATGTGTGACAATAATTTTTTCACGATTAGCGCGTATTTTTAATAAGTACATACATAATTTTGTACCATTAAAAAATCAATGGATATTACAAGAATTTAGTATTATTTATATATTTCTTTTTTTAAATTTAAAATATACGAAACATAATTTATATAATAACTGTATTTTATATAATTTTTTTAAATTACTAATGACGCTAATGAATATTAATGTTGTATTTTCTTAAATCAGACATTATGGAATTATATTTAAAGTACAAAATATAATAATTTTGTTATTTTTACATGTATTAATAATTAAAAAAGAATTAAATTTATACATATTTAAATCCTATTTTTTTTATTTATAGTATTTAAATACATATATATTTTAGCACATTTTTTCCAAATTCATAAAAAATATTATGGTCAAAATTATTATAAATCCTTAACAATGGTTTGTAGTATATTTTAATACATTATATGCGGGAGAAGAGAATCTACGTTTCGTTACGCTTTGGTTAAAAATGGGAGACGAAGACGAATTTTTTTTGTGATGCGATGTTGGGATTTCAATTATTTGCGCCCAATTGTTATAAATATTTAATATTTATAGCAGAAATTTACTTTTACTACTTTAACATGTTTTTAATAAGCCATCCTTATTTATTTGTTTTACTTTTAAAATTAATTTACAGCAGGAAGTATTTTTTAAAAAATTTACGGCATAAATGATGAACTTACGGTTTGCTTACGGAATTAAGACTGATTCTGTAAAGAAGAAATTGGTTTAAAAACATTTTTTTTTACTATAAGTTATTTTTTATGCTTTATGAATAAGCTGCCAAAAAGCTAATATCTATGTTTTTAATATCATAATATAATAAATAGATTCTGAGTTTTTTTACTCTAATATGTTAATCACTGTATTGAAAGCTTTTTATATATTGTGCCATCAATTTACATGTATGCATCGATACAAAAATAATTCAAAATAAATTCCATATACGAATATTAGGCGCTCAAATTGGTCCAGACCAATCTGGGCAGCACTATTTAAATAGCATGATTTAATATAGTAGCAAATATGAACAATATATGTACATATGTATGTATATAAAATTAATAAGCGTTGTAAACTTTGAGCCATGTGTGGCAGAACGTGATTTTAAATTCGTCATTGTCTGAAGTTTCTGCTTATATAATACAATATATAATTATAAATATAACACATATACGTAGATGTATTATATATTAATAATTATAATAAAAAAAATCGTTTCCTTGTTATTATGTAAATTTAATTAGTTAATGATGGTAAAATATTCGTTTATCTGATTAACTTGTCAATCACATTAATTATATTCCAAAGTTATAAAAGTTTCGGACAATGTCTTTGTTAAAGCTCTCGCAATATAAAGTGTAGGATGATGATAATATAAGTAATTCTATTTAATTACTGATTAATATATACTTTATATTATTTTTATAATAAAAATAATAATGAATTTTCATCTATGAAATATTATGAGCGCGTTTTAATTCTTACTTATATTATTTTTTACATATATTACGATTTTATTCGCATTTCGCTGATATTTTCACGGGTATAACGATAATGGCTATCATGACGCATTGGAAAAATCTGTATGATGGCCAGATCTGTAATAAAAAAATTAAAATAATAATTTATATATGCAACATATTTTATAATTAATTTTAAATTGCTCTGGGCAGATTTTAAAGGGGTAAATAATAAATATACATAATTTTTTCTTGATACACAAAATTAATGAAGCTATTTACAATATAAAAAAATGTATATGTTTATTAAAAAAAATTAAGAATGTGTTAAAAACATATTTTATATAATACAATAATAATTGATAAAAGAAATTAAAATTATGCTCTATGTAAAAATACAACGTTACTTATGAATCAAATATAAAATATAGAATTTTTCGGATACTTCCGTTGATTTTTCAACGGTGTCAAATTTGTTCAGAATTATTTCTGTATTGGTGTATTAAATTGAGTTATTGCTGTATCAAATACACGACAAGATCAACTTATACGGAAAAATATAAAATACAGTGTGGAATTCACGAAAAGTTCGACAATACGTTCATAAAATATTCACAGACGGAAAAGGAGAGAAGAAAAAGTAATTTACATATTTGTATGTAAAAAAATTCGATTGGTAGTAGATCTATACATTATATACTATATAATAAATACTTTTTTATTAAATACAATATAATAAATGCTGTCTGTTTTATTAAATACAACAGTATTATTCTCAATTATTGATATCAGTTGAGAAGATTTTAAACACTTAATATTTTTATTTTATATTTTAAATAAAATCAAATTGATAATTTGCGTTTAATTATAGTATTTTAAAGCGTATTTTTTATTAATGTTTTTAAACATATTTATTAATAATAAATTAAGCATAATAATTATTAATGCATATATTTTTATAATAATGAATTTAATTAATCCGTTTGTACATACTTTACAAAACATAAAAAAAGTTTCAAAGCCCCAAAAAAATTAATTAATAATCTTTCAACTGAAAAATATTCCTGAGAATTTATTATGATGGACACTTCAGACTTAAACGTATTTGAATAATCTAATTTTATACAATTGATATAAATCTTTGAATTTAAAACGATTTCTTTATTCAATCCATCAGCCATCAGTGAAAGTAGTCTTTCATTAAAAAACCGCAAGGAGTTGAAAGTCGCTGCCACAATGCCCTTACAGTCAAACCATATAATTATATTACAAAACCGGTAAAGTAATGAACTTTAGCATTAAGTTTCTTATATTTATCTGCGCATTGTGCATTGTTCGTTTCTAGGAATTTAGACGCGAACTTAGTCGTGACAGGTCACAATCTAATATAAATCGTTTGCACATTTCTGACGTGGAAACTACGAAGGGTCTACGATAAAAATGTTTTCTTTACAATATTATGTTAGACCGGATCTAAATTTATTTTCAGAGAGCGCTTTATGATGCTTTGCATTTTTACAACGAAAGAAAACATACACATATGAATAAAAAGAGGCAACAGGTGCTGCCGTATGCCTTTTGAAAGATATATCATTTCATTCACACATACGTGTATAATCATTCCTATGTATATGTA
Organism: Plectrocnemia conspersa; assembly: GCF_051122295.1. Classification (NCBI taxonomy): domain Eukaryota; kingdom Metazoa; phylum Arthropoda; class Insecta; order Trichoptera; family Polycentropodidae; genus Plectrocnemia; species Plectrocnemia conspersa. Next base: position 2,628,671 of record NW_028277171.1, read on the forward strand.
TATATTTATTTAAAGACAGATCAAATATAAAAGATTTTCTTTGAAAGTTCATTACGTGGTTTTTAAGTAGTGGTTATAACATCAAAAACAGTAATATGTTATGTATAGAATATATTACGTTTTTTAACTATGAAATACAAATAGTCTACATTTAACACACAGTCAATAAAGTATGTGTTACATCTTAATGAGTCATTTACAATTTAAGTAGAAAATTAGTTTTCATATTTAGTTCAAAACAAACAGGATTGTACCACAAAGCTTATAAAATAACTGATATTTCATACATGTATGTATATAATCGATTCCTCTTGTATACATATGCATGTATCTGAATAATTCCACGAATTACAATAGAATTTGAAATTCCAATAGCACAGGGAAACTTCTTATGTAATGTAATTCCTAGACTATTTTATGTGATTACTAATTTTGAGTTATTTATGAGATAAACTAGTTAAATATTGCCGTCTTCATATATGGAATTTCCTATGCATTGTTTCACAAATTGAAAGTTCAATTCAATAACTTGAACATTAATCGAAAACCATATTTTTTTATAGCGTAGTTTTACTTGAAACAAACATTAGTCTTCAATCAATAAAATTTGGTTAAATTACACAGTAATTATAAATAAATAAATACAAAAAAAGTAAGTATTTCTATCGAATGGTATCGATATAAACAGATCGGAAAAATAAAATAAATAAATCATAGTGAAGGTGAATAAATTGACAACTCGAGATGCATTTAATTTATTTAATTGCTTCGATTTACTAATAATTTTGTAAGAACTGTAATGCTTCAGGATTTAATTTAATAACTTACTGTTTATTAAAAAAAAAACAATAAACTTTATTGCACAATTTTTTTTCCCCACAAATGATATATTTTACTACATAATTATAATATTTACCGTTAAGTTAATCGAAAGTTTTCTATATTTATTACCCATGAAAAATATGAATGATCCGTGTCTGAGAGTAGGTACTGTGGCAGTTGTTGATTGACAGTAATTTAATGAATGATTGTCGATCATCATGTGCTTAGCGAGTGTTACATCTTTCACTTAAACGAAAAGACACATTTAAAAACTCGATTCAAAATCAATTTTAGGAGTGTGCTTCGGAACATATAAAGGCTAGGTTTTTATTTTTATTATTGCAAATCTTACGATGTAACATGACATGCGTTTTCTTAATGCATTACAACAGATAAATAAAATCTATAACTCTAAATAAGTAGCAAAAACCAGACTGAAATATATATAATTTTAAAATAAAATATAGGAAAATTTGAGAAAACCTAATCTCTGAAGATAGATCAGAATTATATTTACATAATAATAACTAATCTTCCAGACACGATAGAATATAAAAAAAAGTGTTTTAAACAAAGCGATTTCAGATATTAAGTGATGGTTATTAAGTGTGTGTGGCTATTGTGCTTTTCTGGGTGGTCAGTGGATTCTTAATGCTGAATTAAATCATTGTCGTTTTGATGCTTTTCAGTCTAAATTTTATTGTAGTAACGAGTAAACACTAGGAGCGTACGGTGAGATACATTCCCTTTCGCTCGTTTGCATGTTAACTGACGAGAGTGAGTGAGAAAAAGTGGACGTACGGTACGCATGTAACGCACGCCCTTATCTCTCACTCACGCACGAGCGAAAGGGAATGTATTATATCTCACCGTATGCGCCTTGTAAACACAAGCAATAACTACTAAGTAAGTAATGATAAACCATATTAAATCAAAATCTGTATTAAATCGGTGACATATATTATAAATTATTATTACAGTTAATCATACAATTTAAAAATATTTTACGATACGATTTTTATTTGTGAGAATAAAAAAATCATGAAAATCTAATATGTGATGATCAAATGGAATTATAAATATATAATAGTAAGTATAATATATATATATATATATATTTATCTCACAGATACTATAGAATAAAACACATTGATGTTCGTATAGAATTATATAGTATTAGTCACCGACTGTGTGGCTATTGTGCAATCTGAGGTATTCAGCAGATTTTTATTATTGAATCAAATCATTTATTTCAGTATATAAAAAAAATGAAACATCTGCTATTAAATGTTATTAATAATATCATTTTTATTAAATTTTCCGTAGTAATCTGACAGGCGTAAGCCCAATGCGTTACAGTGGACAAATCTATACCAACTGTGTAAGTCAATCAGACATAATGAAGGTCTGGGAATCGGTAAAATCTATATTATTAATTATAATAAAGTTTTAAGTATTGTTCTATTTATGTATATATACGTTTTTTTTTGTTTTATAAATTTAAAATTTGTTGTCACCATCGTGGCGCATTGGCGTAACCTGCTAGGCCACGATGGTCTTAATTTAATCTAAAAAAATAAAATTATTATGTGTTATACAATTTATAATCAATAGATGTCACTACAGCTGAGCATTTAAATAAAATAAATAAATAAAAAATCGATTTCCACTGCCGGGGCTCGAGCCCGAAACCTCAGAGTTACTAGTCTGAGACGTTACGGACTACGCTATTCCGTCTATATTTAAAACAATTCATAAAATATGTACCATCTCACTTGAGACTATCCATATACGAATCTGATTATCAAAACATAAATATGTATAACATAAACCAATAAAAAACTATAAATTCATTTAACTTATTTTAAAATAGCTATGATGAATTTATTTGTACAACATCCTTTAGATAAGATTGTAGTCTAGATATAAGATAACATCTCGCGCATTAAAAGGAAACATGCGATAAAAAATATCACATTCTCTTTATTCTGAAAAATACTATGTGAAATATGTTCATAAGTAGTGAACATGCTAAAGTGTGTGTGTGATAAATCGATTTCAAAAAGTAACAAGGCATTGATGTATGATAAGTTAAGCAGTTCAGAAGTGAAACAACTTGAAATTAATTTACGATAGGCGTCTATCTTGATTTTATTATGTTAAACTTGTTTTTACACACGTAAAAATTAATATATTGTATTATATATGAACCTGCGTTGAAAGCGTATGTTTATCACTGTCTCAGTTAACGGGGGTCATCGTTATGACCTCAAACGTATGCTCGATGTGGTCACATAAGCCATATTTTAAACTGTTATTTTCTATATACCTTAATAAGTATTAAATGAAATGTTAAAAAGGGATAATATAAAGTTTGGTTTCAATTTGGATAAGAGAGAGAGAGAGAGAGATTATATTTTAAATGATTTTCATAAATTTATATTTTTTGATTGCATTGGTTAAAAGCTACGAGTTTTTTAAGTTAGATGTATTTACTATTAAAAATGTATTAATAGGCAAACAAACCACAGCTTCTCTTAAACTGGTTGAATGTACTGAAGCGTGCATCTGACATCTTTTATCATTCGCGGTTCATCGCTTAACCTTCGGTTCAAATTCTAGTGAAACAGTAAACACTCCAGATTAAAAATGTAATATGAATCAAATTTAGGTATCTGAAATATGCAGACTTTACTGTTTAAGTATTATGAATATGATGTATAATTGAATATGCAACAAGAATAAACATTTTAAATTGATTTATAAAGCTTTTAAATGATTATTTTTTGGTTAATGTATGGCTTGACTTTAACTTTATAATATCGGTATCATTAATGATTCACGAGATACTGATGATGCGTCGTAAAATATCACAATATAAGCAATATATTGAAGTATTAAAAATACCTAAAGACACGACTAATACTTAATTATATTTTTTTTACATACATATATTTGGTTTACTGATTTTCAGTGGCTCATTTTTAATAAAAATTTTATTTTATATTTTATATAACTGCTAAAATATTTTAGCACGTTCTTAATAATACTATTTGAGCAGTTCGTTAAAAATTAAAATTAAGTTAAAACTATTATATAGATTTTTATAAATATAGAGAAAATAAATTCATTACTCAAAAATAGTTCAAAACATATGGTTTCAGGGATTATTGTTCAGTTCTATATAAAGCTATAAATATATTATATCAAACGTACACAAATAAAACTCCTTGAAACTAATTAAATCTACGTAAGTTTTATTTTAGAATTCTTTACATATTTCAATTGAAATTTATAAATATTATCATTGGCGGTCAGCTATAGCTCTTATTTTCGTACAAGTAAACTATAACATATACTCAGAACTTGCGCAAATTGTATTAAATTGTATTAAAAGCACACAAACAAATCCAGGAGAAATTTGTACGTTTTACCAATACAATTATTTAATGTGAACTAATGTTTTTATATTTTTTTCATACGCGATACATAACATAAAATATTAAACGCTGATAAGACACAGAGACGAAGTTCGTCGTATCAAATAATATTTATGTACAACCGTTCGTTCGTTTTTGACATAGATATATTGCGAGTATTTTTTTTCTAATACACATGGCGTTGATAGTATACCTCGAAGAAAAAAGGCGAGGTGTGACAAAAAAGCTTCTTCTTATCCGGTCTCTTGGGATATAATCGTGATACACAGCGAAGGTCATGAGGAATTTTAAATTTGACCCGTGAAGTACCACAGTCACGATTTCGGCTTTGGGATTCCTTTTTAGGCGTTGAAGCGATGAGGGAATAAGATCTTAAAAATCAGATCTGTCCAACGTGTTAGCACTATGAATCTATATCTGATATATAAATAAAAATAAAATAATCAACAATAGTGAAAAGAGATGGGATCCGTGCATAAAGTTCTACTGCAATATATTGAAGCACGATAGATTTAGTTATACGTGTTCCGAAGAAGCGGAGAGAACAAAAAGTGATTATTCATCAATAAAGATGGTTTCACAAACTATGTGTGGACTACGGATCCAAAATAAATATTTCACAAAAATTTGGAGTAAATTAAAAAAAACTGTTAGTCGTGCTTATACATAAAAATTGTACATAAATCTGATAAAAATACTTAAAAATATGTGCTAAATATTCAACATTGATGTGTATAAATTCTGGAAGGAAAAGTTTCTTAAGTCGGTGTTGTTTTTTTTTAACATTAAAATTTGATCGAATTTAAACAATATTTTTTTGTAAATTAATCACATGATATTAGTGCTTGTTATGCGAATTTTATTTATGTGATTTCACATTTACGCAATTTTTTTTGGTGCCACGAGTGCCACTTTTTACACGATTAATTCACGCAAATTAAGTGATTTTTCAATCTTAGGATTCAATCTGTCAAATTTACAAAAGGTTATATCGGATAATTTTTCACGCGTTTTTATTTTACGTGTTATATCCTGAAACTAATTTATTGCGTTAAAACAGGATCGGTTGTATATTTTTGGGAATGTAAGTGAATTAAATAAAATTTGCATAAAAATGAATCGATTTTCTTGTACATTAATTTAGTCTGATTGCTTACAATACAGGTTTTTTCACATTTTGACAAGAAAACTATTACAAAATTCATACAATATTCAAAAACTACCCATGGATTTTTGGTTAAAAACAGGAAATTTGCCAAAAGAAAGGCGTCTACATCGAAGAAGAAAATAATCCAAAAACTGTGATTTCTTCAAAATCGAATATTAAAGAACGAGTGTCATCTATGAACAAACCAAAACGGAAGTACGATGAAAGTTGTTTAAATTTTAGATTTACGTATATTGGCAATTCAGATTGCTCCTGATTCAATGAGTGTTTTGTGTCAAAAAATACCCGCAAACAGTTCTTTGCCTCCAGCTAAGCTTCGCAGGCACTTCGGAACGACACACTCTGATTACAAAGGAAAAGACATGCATTTTTTTAAGAGACAACGTGACTCACTAAAAAAGTCCAAATTTCAAATGATTACAATGGCTAAAACTGAAAATTAAAATGCAACAGAAGCTTTCTTTCGCGTTAGTTATTGTATTGCACTTGATGGTGAAGCTCATACAATTAGAGAGACACTCATTAAGCCATGTGAGAAAGACATGGTGTAATGTATTCTTAATGAGCTACTGAAAAAAAGAATGCAATACAATTATCAAATAATACTGTTTCACGATGCATTAAAGAAATTTCTACTAGCATAGAGAAAGAGTTAATTCGTTGACTTGGACTTTGCAGTGAATATGCATTACAAATGGATGAATCTACAGATGTCGCAGGACTAGCTCTGCTATTGGTATTTGTTCGTTACACATATGATAAAAGTATTGAAGAAGATTTACTCACGTGTGCATATCTACATGGAAAAACTACAGGAGAAGATATATTCAACTGTATTAATGATTACATTACAAAACAAGAGATAGTCTGGGAAAAGTGTATTGATATTTGTACAGATGGTGCTCGTGCAATGGTAGGAAAATTGAAAGATGTTGTATCACGTATCCTGAAAGTAGCTACTTGCAGTCACTGTATTTTGCATAGGCATGCACTGTTGACTAAAAAAATTTCCACAAAATGTTATGGATGAAGCCGTGAAATTTTATCAAATTTTTAATTAATCCTTCCTGGTTGATACATCTTGCATATCTGGCGGATATTTTTACAAAGTACAATGATGCTAACTTATCATTATAAGGAAAAAGTATTACAAGTTTTAATATGAGAGATAAAATTGAATCTTTTTAAAAAAATACAATTTTGGATTTTGGCAGTAGAATTTAAAAATTTTGATTGTTTTCCCGTCTTGGATGAATGTTTAAATAAATTGAATTTTCAAGTTGATAAGGAAATTTCACTAGTATTTTTAGAACACCTATATAACTTGAAAACAACTCTTTCGGAATATTTTCCGAAACTAGTAAGGACTACTCCAGGGTACGGAATCCATTTTCCGTAACAGTTATATCAGTGGGCTTAAGCGCACGGGATTATGAGAATTTAATTGATTTAATTAATGACTCTGATTTGAAACAAAAATATAAAGATCAGCCATTAAATGATTTTTGCGCGAGTCTGACTGAAGAGTACCCCAATGTGTCAAAACAAGTTCTGGTTTATTTACTTCCGCTTTCCACGACGTATTTATGCGAAGTGGGATTTTCTAAATATATTATAATATATTGCAACAAAAACAAGATACAGAAATAGACTCGACGCCACGGCAGATATGAGATACAACTGACCAATATTGTGATGATATATTTTTTTTTTGTAATTTAAGAACCCAAAATTATCATAGTCATTAGGAATTTATTTATTTGTATAAATGATATTTTTTTAATAACATTTTTTGTTTTTATTTATACTATTATGAATTACCCAACCTAAAAAATAAGCAAAGTGTTCCGCCTAAATTTTCGGATTTGCCAAGTGTTCCGTCGGTGAAAAAGTTTGGGAAACCCTGATATAGAAAGAAAGATTTTCTCCATACATAACACACAAAGATTCTCAGGTGCACTGAATGAATATTTCTTAACAATATCTCACAGGAAGACAAATAGCACCGTAAGGTCACACATTCCCGTTGTGCAATTCGACTTCGGAAACGTCCATCAAGAAAATATCATTTTCTAAAGCCTTATACTTATTTCGTTGTTCTAAGAAGTGAGTGCAACGATTGGCTGGATGATAGTTGCATGATTGAGATTGATCAGCAAGCTTTAAAGCCCTGAATACTTAAGCTTGGCAGACTCTCGAAGAGATTAGCAGACGCCCGCCCGCCCGCGGACAACATACGGACATGGACGCTCACATCCTGAAAGGAACCCTACCATACGAGCACCGTATCAGAGAGAGAGATCAACCTTAGCTATACTGTCACTGCCCCACCAAACAGAACTCTAAGGACACCACCCCTGCGCCAGCTTCTCCACCACGGCTCGGAGGATATCGCCCATCATAGTCTGTCGCAATGTGTAATATAATCTATAAAGTTCTCTTTAGTTTCCACCTGCATCTTACTGGCTGCGAATTCACACCCTTTAGGGATACCAAAACCCGAAAAAATCTATAAAATACAGTCTTGAATCTATCCCGAAAATATTTTTTTAAATATGTCAGAGATTTTAGATATATATATATATATATATATATATATATATATATATATATATATATATATATATATATATATATATACATTTACCAGTGAAAATATAAATTATCTGGCAGGTGTAATATATATATATATATATATATATATATATATATATATATATATATATATATATATATATATATATATATATATATATATATATATATATATTTTCACTAGTAAAGTCCAAATACATTTTCACCAGTAGATATATATTTCTACTAGCAAAAATATAATTTAACTGACTAAAATGTATACGAAACTCAATTTGACATTTGCGAAACGTCCATTTGCTGTTCAAACCCAAATCAAACCTATTGAAAGTTCTTAAACTAATTATAGATTTAGAACTTTTATGAGGTCAAGTCCAAAATACAAACTAAGCCAACTCGTCTCTCAAAGAAAGCGGAAGAATAAGTACAGTCAGACATCGCATTTCACATATTGCTTCATAGTTCGTCTGCATTTCGATATTACACTATGTTTTAAAAATATGATAGCTATCGTTACCTATATTACAATGGATTTCTAATATAATAGGGCTGATCAAAGTATATTCAAACCGAATTTTGGTCAATAGGAGAGCACAAAAACAATTATCACTTCTCAGAAGGCAAAAATTCACGTCAAAAGCAATTAAATCGTGTGTTTCCACTGCGACGCTCGATAATACTGAATGTACGCGTTATCGGTATAATTTTATTTAATCCGAAAAAAAGGTAATAACCCATTAGTTTTGTTGAATGGAAGAGTGGTGTAATAGATTACTACTATTTAATTTTAAAACAGAAGATTAAACATACAAAAACAGGCACTGTTGATAATTACTGATTATTCATTACTACTATTAACAGTTTAATTAAATTACTAAGAAGAAATATCAATATATTAAAACCAGATATTTTATAAATTTTCACTGCAATTCGGACAGAATATATTTTTTTTGTACTACACGTGGATTATATATAATATATTTTATATATAATATAATGTTATGTTATTATACAACACATTAAAATATGAAAGCGTAGGGTGGGATGAGCGGTAGAGAGCCTGAAGGAAATCTTGTTTTTTTTAAGTTTAAAAGAAAATAAGCGGAAATTACACCATATTTTTTTATATTTTATTAAATGTAATCCTTATATATTTCATACCATTTTTGATATCTTTTAAAAAAAACATCAAATATTTTATTAATTTAGAGCGAATATTGCGAAGTATATGTAAAATATATATACATACATATTTTAAGCATTACCATATATAATAGGAGAGCTGTTCGGAAATTACTTAGAATTGAGATTGAGATCAAAAAATATAATATTGATGAAGTATATTTATTTTATATGTATTTATTTCGAAGAATAATGTAATGATATTACAATGTCTTAATTTACAAAATATAGTATGTTTATATAAGCGATTATATGATATTTTTAAGTGAGAATAGTCCAAGACAAATGAGCAAGGACAAAACGACCCACACAAAATAGTTCCTAATAAAATAATATTTTTATAATAGTGCTTTTTTTAAAACAGGAAAAAATAAATAAAATGCTTTAAATAGATTAACAATTGTAGTTTGAAAATTTTTTTAATTTACTTCATAAAAATGATACGCTCAAAGCGTTTATAAATAAAGTAAATTACTATATATAATATAATATTGCTTCAATCAACAAATGGATCTCCTAACAATATTGCTATTAATAGTACAATTTAAATAGTAGTAATATTATTTTATTTTATAAAACAAACTTTGGGGGCTCAAAAATCCATATACAATATGCAGTCAATGATTTTGAGAACTTTTTAAACAACCCTACACAATTTAATATCGATTATTTAATTTCTCAGGTCAATATTATATTAAAATTTTCTGTCAACATAAAACATATCTTTATCTTTAAATATATTTTAATTTTTAAGTATGAAAATAATAAGTTAATATATATTTAATTATTACAGTAGACCAGGTTTTAAACTCGTTCAATTACACGATTCAATGCACATAATAATTTGACTTCATAATAATAAAATAATATATTTGCAATATAGTTTATAAATAATTTAAAGAATTTAAGAAGGCTTTACTGAAGTGATCAATATGCTAATTATTTTTTGGGTGATATAAAACCTAAACTATTTTACCCAAAAAATATCCATATTTACTTTAAAAAATATGTTCATGATTACACTCACTGTGTTAAATGAACTTAAGATAAACATTTTAATGATTAGTAACTGATAGGGTTAATCAATTCAAATGCATCTGAAAGTGTGTTCCGTTATCACGATTTATTACCACCTTCCACCTTCGCGATGGCAACTCGCAATAAAGTCATGTGCGTCGCTTATAATACTTATAACTTACAACATTTAAATGACACTGTCGAGGAAAAAGTAAGGATATATTTGACGATTAATCGACCTCTCGACTGAGTCCAAATGCGTTTAAAGCATTAACAGATCTCGACGAGTAAAATATTGAACAATGCACCGAGATAAATTCATTCGAAGCGTATTTATAAGCACCATGGAATGCATTGAACAAAGCATATGTGTTTGATAATGCGAATAAACTGTTTTGAAGCTAAATATCCGTATTTATAATTAGTTGAGCTATGATTATCGCGTCGGAATCACTGATGTGTAGGATTGTAATATGTATGACTAAGCGTATTTATTTATCTATATAATATACCTTAAATAATTTTATAATATTTTTTCTTAAACAGAAACAGCTTTTAAGTTAAGCAAATTACGTTATTAATATAATTTCAGAAGTAATATGTTTATTTAAATTATATTTGTGTTTTAATTGCCAGCTAACGCCCTTTAAACTTATGTTTTAATGACAGCTTCATTACAACAATGAAAAAACAAGCTTTATAAACTTGTTTCGCCCTAATAATAATAAATGGATCACTGAAATGAAGTTTGATATTTCATTTCAAATTCTGAATTGTTTGTATGAAAGTTTTTTGTTTGTTTCGGTTTATATGAAAAGGTTATGACATTTTGACGAATTTGTGATGAGATTGACAGTACGAATATCTAAAGTTTCTTTTATAAATGCACGTAATCTAACTGTTTCTACTTTTTTAACATTATAAATCACATTTTTCATTTAAAAGTATTTTAAAACTGGTTTTAAGAAATATTTGTTTGACTTAAAAATTATTCATTGTTTTCTCCGAGTGGTGGTGGAGAAGCTGGCGCAAGGATGATGTCCGTGAGAGGTCCTCAAAGGTATTGTAAGTGGCGTGGCAGCGACTTATCCTTCTCTGTTACGGTGGTTCTCGTATGGCGAGACAACATACTGGCGAGTCTTCGAGTGGCTACTTGCTATCATCTCCTCATAGGAGTCCAGATTTAGTTATCCAGGGCTGTAAGGCTTGCTGATCAATCACAATCATGCAGCGATGTGCTCTTTTCTTAGAACAGCAAAATAGGTATACGCCTTTAAAAAGCGACATTCGCTTGATGGGCATTGTTCAAGGTCGAATTGCATTGCAACGGAAATCTTGTGAATCCATGATTGTTTCACAACAAATAAATATTCTCTCAATTTATTATTTTATTTATTTATTTTATTTTATTAATTTATTTAGCTTAATAACTAATCTTTACATCTAACAAATTTAGTAAACATATATAAAAATATATAAAAAATACATAACAGAAAGAAAAAAGAAAAATATACAATAATAAAGTCTTAATATTATAATTTATTTCTATATGTACGAAGGTGTTTTTTTATTCCATTTATGAAACCCGTTATATTTTTGCTGTTTCGGATTTCTCTTGGAAGACTATTATATAAATCAAAACCTCCGTACATAATTCCCCTAGCCGTACTCGTTTTCTTATACTTAATTATCTTTAAATTTTCTTTATTTCTAGTATTATATTTATGTACATCTTTATTTCTTATTAAATACTTATTAAAATATTTTGGTAACACATTATTTTCTAACTTATATATAAATACTAAAACATTCATACTCAATATTTCTCGAACATTCAACCATTCTAATCTATCAATCATACTTTTACAATTAGTTAATCTATTTTTATTTAAGATTACTCTCATTGCCCTATTTTGTAATTTTTGCAACATTTGTATATCTAATTTATTTAACATATTTAATAGTGTTGCACAATAATTAAAATGGGGCAATATTATACTATTGTAAATTTTTTTTTTGTATTTATACTTAATATATTTCTTAATCTAGATAATATACCTATTTTTCTACTAATTTTTTTAATATGTATTTACAATGTTCTTTAAAATTTAATTTTGTATCAACAATTACTCCTAAATATTTTATATTATCCACTATTTCTATACTAGAGTTATTTATTACTATTTTGGTACTATTATCTAACACATTTTTATAATTAATAAACATACATTTAGTTTTATTCTCATTTAATTTAAGTACATTATTCTTTAACCATATTTCTAATATACTTAATTCATTATTTAAATTATTTACAATTTCTTTAATGTTATCACCTATGCAATACATTAATGTGTCATCCGCAAATAGATGAATTTTACATTTTTTCACGTTATTAACTATATCATTAATATACAAAACAAATAACAATTACGGAGAATACTTACAGTAAGAACACTTGCGTGTTATTTTTTCTGGCCGTAACGAGAGCTTTTGTGTAGTCCATCCTTTACGCTCTTGTCTTGTTTCCTTGTTGATGGATGATCATTTTGGTCACAGTAAATTAACACAAGTTTTGAGAATAAGACACTTCTAAACGCGGGCATCTGTTGTGGCCGCCACAATATAAATATATATTCAAATTTATATATAAATTTATAAAAAAATTATGTAAATTGTATATAATTTTTTTTATTAAATTTTCTAAGTTAAATGCATACTTTCGAATACACTTTTTGCCACAAAGGTAAAATCGCTTGATTTTTATAAAAAATATGCGATGATTTAAATAATTTGTTTTGAGTAGTTTCTTGTTAATAAATACATAATTTAAGTACGTAACTGTGAAATAATTAATAATTATATCTTAGCTCAAATCTAACTACTAGAAATTTAACATTTGTGTCACTAAAATTACAAATTATTAAAAAAATATATTTATAGCAATATTTTTGTTAAGAATGTCTTACATTTTTTACTTTATATATTTATAATAATAATGTAAGTTTAATCAGTCAATAAAATGAAATCAAATATTTTATCAAAGCGAAGAAAAAATATATTTTTTTGTAAAAATAAATCAAGGATTATAAAAAAACGACACATTAAAATCTAAAATCTTTGCAGCAAATTTTTTTAACCAAATAAATATATAAAAATGTAATTTTTATTTTTCTATCCACTATCTCAAAGCTCGACATTTACCAACTTAATAATCACGATTGAAACTGCCTTTCTTGTTATTTCGATATCAACAATGTTAACATAAAGACACGATCTTGAATAATAATACTCGATCATTTCAACTTTTACATACGTAAGATATTCATAAAGTTAAGTACTATTTGCATATAACGCGAAAAAGTTATAGTTCAAAATACAAATATATTCGAAATATAATTCGGAATAACTTTTAAATTACTACAGTCTTTCAGAATTATGAATTTGAATCGAAATGTAAAGCTGTACTTATTTATTTTTTATTAAAAGATTATTTTACATACTGTACGTCAGTATTTTTAGTCTTGAATAAGAAACTTCAACGTTCGAGAATCACGCATTTTACGTGAGTGAAATGATAAATATGTTATTAGTAAATGTTTTATATAAATAGTGTGAAATTTAACGTCTAGTCTGATTGAGTTTAAGAATATGTTCGAATGGTTAGTAAATATTTAGGCTTAGTTTATTTTTGAATAGCTTATACATTTTACTTTCCACAGTAATACGTACAAAAAATTTCGGTTAACTTGTTGATGTAATTCCAATTGACACGGAGTAATAAATATAAAATCTGGTGGAACATATAAAAATAATTATTTATAGAAATATATTTTTTCACGGCGCATTTTTTTGGTACAGTTCAATAAAAACCATGAAATATTATAAATGTCGGTATCAATCATACATAATTGGGTACGCACGCTGTGGCATCGTTTCCCAAATTACGTGTATGCTAAACATTACTATTATTAAGCATATTCTATTATAGAATATGTATTCTAATTATTGTTTATTTTTATATACATAATGATAGATTTCAATAATTATTTCACAAAGATATACAAAAAATAATCACAGGAAAATCATTAATTACAATTTAAATTGCGAGCAAAACATAGTGTTAAAAAATATAAATAACGATCTTCAGATATTAAAAAAAATTAAGAATAAAAAAGAATTTTACGCGTTAAAAGCGTCATAAACTAATGCCATGAGTATTCACAATTCGACGCATTGGGCGGAAATTTTGATGGTCTTTTTTATATAAATAAAAAATTTCCACCTGAGCTTTCAAGATTGGACATAAAAGAATTTATCTAAACTCGAAACAAAGTAAAGCAACTCTGACCATCAGATGTGGAGAAGACCGAGAAATCAGCTGCTTCTCTCTTTATGTCATCTCTAATCGACGTTCAAACATATTTTTGAAGATAACTGAACTATTCGGAAGCAGACAAGGTAACGAAGAATATAACAATAATTATACAAACTGTATATATACTGACTCAACGTAAATAACTTAAAACCCCAAGAATTTATTTTGAGTAACGGCGATTATTCAATCATTGGTAGACGTAGCAATGACGTAATGTGGGTTTGAGCTTAGATCAATCATATAGGCTTTTAGAAAGTCTCTTTAACAAATTTCACCCCAAAATATCACACGAAATAAATGAAAAAAAATATTTCCCTAAGATTACACCTAATATTTTTTTTGCTACTAATAATAAATTATATGATTAATATGTAAACTTATAGTTTTTTAATATGCGCTTATAGTTTTTTGCTTACAGCGATAAGTCAATTTAAAAAAAAAACCTTAATAAAAATATATAATATTATATTCGAGGTATAAAAAATCTTGCTCAAAAAATACTACTAAAATCAATTTCATTTGTAACGACTTTTATACAGAAAAAATATTGTTTTAGCAATTTTTATTTGAAAAAAATATTTTTCTGTTTTAAAACATAATATTAATAACGTAAAGCGCAAAACTCAACTCTAAATTTAATTTTATGGTATGTATAATCAAACGCTTAACAAATTAAATAATTAAGTGGTGCCAAATCTTTAATCAATGTTTAACAATCTGTTTTAATTACTTGTAAAATATTCATAAGTTAATTTCAATTAACTAATCACTTCTACAGTTCGGAACATTTACACTTATAAGAGTAGCGTAAATTTAAAAAGATAAAATACAACCAGATATATAAAAAAAACAATATAAATAAATTTGAGTGAAAGGACTTAATTAAATTCTTATCTAAACAAGGCGAGAAACCTGAGAGCTTATTTAAAAAAATGTCTGTTATATATTGTGAATGAATGGACTGTGTACTTTTGACTGTGGATATTATGATTCACATACATATAGTATGTAATATAAAATATTTAATCGTGGTTTATATTTAAGAGAAATTACCACCGCTCTTGTGGTAGAAATATTATGATTTGGGTTGAGAATAGGTTCAGTCGTGGGAATGAAAATAGGAGTAGATGTATGTAAAAAAGTATGAACACAATGGAAAGTTTGATTTTCAATGAAATATTTGTAGAAAGGTTCAAACATGTTAAAACGCTTATGTGCTTTTGATATTAAATAAACAGCACACTATATGGTTTATGTGGTTTAATTTGATTTGATACATGAAAAAAATAAGTTCGAATCCCATTGAACCCTGATGTTGAGAATTTTTTATCGTGTCTGATTAGACTGATTATCCTCGGTTAAAAAATATGTAATTAGGAAACTCACTGAAGCATTTTCCCAAGAGACTTCCGTCTGACAAGTGTTTGTAATCAACAACAAAAACTGAGCAAATCTGAATAAAATTTGACAATTGAGAGCCCTTATATTTAACCTTTAATAAAACGAACCACATGAATAATCTCGTATTATTATTTATTTTATTACTGCTTTTCGCGTGGGAAAATATAATATTTAATATTTGCCTACGCGAATAAATGATAAAAAATAGATAAAAATTTAAATATTCAACACTAAATCAAAAAAAAATTGTTATTGTTAAAATAACTTACTATTACTTGTTGAATTTAATCTTCAAAAAATTAATTCGGTTTGATCTAAGAAGTCGATATGAAACTTTCTTTAAAAAATCTTTGTTCATTAGCTAGCTTGTTTCAATATGGCGCCAATTAAAACATTGAATAAAAATCGTAACTATGTTGATAAAAATCATAGAAAAATAATTGATAAGAGGAAAAATCATTACAAATAAAAATTAAATACAATTTTTTTTTATATTTTTTGGTCATTTATGTAAAGAAACTGCTGTAGTTTTAATGATATCATCATGAAACTTATTATTGATATAAATATTTAAAAATCTCGGCTATGTTCGTAAGACATACAAATCCACTATATTGTTTCAAAATCGCAGCTATTAAATTTTTTTTTAATTAAAAAAAAATTAAGAAGTAAAAATCGTTTAAAAATGAGAATTAAATTCTTATGAATATTATTTTTTTATCAATTATGAGGGTTTTTGAAGACATAACAGCCGTCTTGAAACTTATTATATAAAATAGATCTTTTAAGTGTCTCGGTTTAATTTATTGATCAATCTAGTCGGCTATCATGTTCAATTCTTTAAAAACTAAAAACCCATTAAGGTTTCTTATCAACATATTTGTGTTATATAAAAACATCATCATCTAAAACAAAATTAGATCTATGACGCCAAGCTTTCGGACCTCACGGATAATTACTGTTCTAAATGATGAAAAAAGCCTCGAGGCTAAGAAGTCAGTTCAAAGCAACAATGGATCGCAAAGGAAAAATTAAGCTAATGAATGAAAAATATTCATACTCATATAATAAAATTCAAGAAGCCGAAGAAAATTGAATGTTAGAAAATGTAAAATAATAGAAAACTTCCAACAAAAATGCGACGAATATAATTCACACAAAAAATTAAATAAAGCATTAGTATAAAGCTACCTAAACCCTAAAATCTCTAAACAATTTTAATATTTAAAAATAAAAAAGATTGAGAAAATGTGGTGAATTATTTGAAATAATATTGATACAGAATATATGAATATAAATTAATTTCAATAAGTAAATATTTTAATTAAAATCCCTAATTTAACGTGTTATTGGTGTATGGATTGACAAAATTATATCTTAAATTTTTTTAATCCAAACTATATATTTATATTTATAATTTTTCTTTATGTATTTTATTTAAATTTTTCCTTTCTACAGCTAATATATAAAAATGTTTTACTGCTATAACACGAGATACAAGTTGCCAAAAGTTCCATGATTATATGTGTTTATATTTATGTAAGTTGTTGATGTTTCCTGAAATTTGTATTAGTTATTTTACATTGTTGTGAAGATAACAATGATGTAAAGGATATTGTGTAATACGATATATACAAAAATTATATTTATAATTATATTAATAACATTGTTCCTGTAATTTGAGTATGTCTCTTTTATATTTATTACGCGTTAAAAAAATATGCTTATTATGTAAGTGGGCTTAAGTGAAAAATTAACTTATTGAATGAGTACTCTTGTGATATGGTTCGAGTGTAGTTATTAAAAATACTTACCAGTTGAAACGTGAGTGGTTTGGTTCTCGGGGGGCAGAACCCCTTCGGGTCGCCACCCCCCTACCCCGCGGTCCTTTCTCCTAACGTGCCCTGGTCCCATGTTATCTCAGGATCGCGAAATCTAAAAAAATAATATAAATAAATAAATCACATATAAAACATATGCCATTAAGAGATGAATAAACATGCTTTGCTTGAATGCATATTATAAATTGTTCTGCGCCATGCACAAACACTTTATTTGATCTTTTTTGGAAAAAAAATACGTTCATACACAATATTGGCTATTCTAATAGCTTTTAGTCTATTTTATTCAGCATATATTAATATATAAGAAAATTGTGAATTTTCTAAATAATATAAAATATTTCACACCGCCCGTGATGTTTTACGCGAGAGCATCTTTTATTATATTGTTTGCTAGAGAATTTTAATTTTACATTCGCTCGAAAACGCCAGCTTTTATATTTACATTCCCATAAACGAATACGTGAATATCGGTTGAAAACGGAAAAATAAAAGAAAGAAATCCAAGAGGCAAAACCATCTATATAAAGCGTTCTACACATATTATAATGCATACAATATGGTTCAAAAAAGTATGATTCGTTGAATTACAATTGAGAGAACTCTTATAATTCATATCAATCAAAATCGCAACAATAGTCTTCTTGAACAAAATCTGTCATTATCAGTGAACCAGAAAAGTAAGTACTCCATTATCGAATAAAATTATATCCATGACGTTTTTTTTACATAAATTTACATAATTGTATTATACGCGTGGGAGAAGCTGTCAACTGTATAATAAAGAAGAAAATTCTATTCAGTTGTTTTTTACTATTATTTAAATTAAAAACACGCGTGAAATAATTTTAAATGATTAGTTTAAATAGTTTAAAAAATCAGTCGGTGCCATTATTTTAGTCTTTATTACCATAACTGTAACTGTTACTATTAATTTCATCTCTCTATATACTGATAATGATAGTAATAAACAATCAAACTAATAATCTAACTCTTAAATAATAAGTGTGTCATTTAAAAAATCGTAGTAAATAAACACTGCGGCGCAGGCCACAAAAATATAAATTTTGGGATTTGATTTACGTACTGTTAGTCAGAGAATTAGTAATTTATTTGCTGTTGATGAAGAATGATATATATAAATGTATAAATAATTAAAGCTAATTTACAAACAACCGCTTTACGACATCTGGGTGCCATATCAAAGGGGGAAAAATGGACAAATGGGTACCGCATGAACAGACAGAAAAGTAAAATTAGTAACGTTTCAAAGTCTACGAGGAGTAACAGTTCTATATGATTGCTATCTATTTATAAAACAACATAGAATACCGTTTAAAAACATGTATGTATCTCTTATTTATGGGAATTAAGTCATACTGTGATGTACACCAAGTGTACATTCTTACTATATATATATACATATCAAGATAATGTTTATATAGTAAGCATGCATAAAAAGTATGGTGGTAATTTATAATAATTTTTCATCAATCACATCTTTAACCATGCAAAACCATTACATCGAAATCTTGATTCTATGCATAGAAAATATACTTTATATTACTACACCCCCCATATTATTATATATATTATCAGCTTATTAAACGTTTAGTTTAATTTCTTGCAATATAAAATTGTAATTATGAAATCAGCAACGAATTCACAGCTAATAATTTTTTTTTAATAAACAACCTTTAGCTAAAAACTAGTTCTGTATTTCGAGTATATTTTGAATATTAAAATTGTAGTTTTAATAAAAATATAGCGTTTCATATTTGATTAAGAATTCAGCCAATTATGTAATATATAACAAGTGTTACTACACACCATACTTAGATTTTTATGTGTATAGCTTCTGTTAAATTTAGGGTCGCAACGACAGCAAGTCTTTTAGTCAGTGGCGTAGCTAGGGTATGTGGTGCCCGGGGCGATCCTTAAAATTGCCACCTCCCCCTATACAATTTTTGCATGGTCATAAAATCAGCATATCTTTCTGATATTGTGCTTCGTTAGGGTTCTTAATTTTCTCAACACCCAACATCCAAAAATAAAATTTACTATAAAACATTACACACTAATCATAAAAAAGACGGCTATCTAGGACACACAGTATTCCGAAAAAGTACACACACCAATAGGTATCTACATGCAAATTCCCACCACCATTCGGCACAGATCAAATCGGTAGCATATTTTAGCTCTATTCAATAGAGCTAAAATATTAGCCGACAAAGAACATATCGACGATGAACTCAAAACCGTGAAAATAGCACTACAATCAAATGGTTTTATAAAAGAAAACTTGAAAGAAACAAAGAAGAAAATTGAAAAAAATTACATAGGACATGCACGTCCTCCATACATCCAAGGGGTAACAGAAAAGATCAGAAGAACCCTAACGAAGCACAATATCAGAACTATTTTTCAGTCCAAAAACAAAATTACTTCAATGCTCCCAAACGGGAAAGATCATCTAAAAAATGAATCCCAAGGGGTATATAAAATCTCATGTGCAGATTGCGAAAAAATCTACATTGGACAATCTAACAGACGCATCGCACACACAGAAAATGAACATAAAAATGATGTAAAAAAATTCAAGAGCAATTCTACTTTAGCCGAACACAGTTTCACAGAAGACCATAAAATTGATTTTAGCAGCACAAAAACCATAGCTAATATAAAAAACCCTTTTTTTCGTACGAAACGAGAAGCACTCGAAATAGAAATCCACAAAAAATCGCTATGAACAAAAGAGATGATAGTAGCATATTATAAAAATCTTGGCTTCCGAATTTAGAGTCGTTACGAAAAATAAATTCACAAAAAAATGTCACTGGCCTAATTGCCACACCATTAGACAAAAACATTAACACAGACACAAATGACTCATCCAAGACAAATGGACAATTAATTAATATAATTAATAATGCCCCACCGGAAAGAGTATATATGACAAGGTCAAGGACAAGAGCGGCGGTCACAAACAATTCGTGATCATGGCCGGAAAATCACGACCGAAATATAGAATACAAGTAAGCATAAATCGCGATGAATCCCGAGATTTCAATATATATATATATATATATATATATATATATATATATATATATATATATATATATATATATATATATATATATATATATATATATATATATATATATATATATATATATATATATATATATATATATATATATATATATATATATATATATATATATATATATATTGAAATCTCGGGATTCATATATATATATATATATATATATATATATATATATATTAGTACATTTAGAATTAAGTACCACACTAAACGATCCCATCGAAAATATGCCGCCCTTAAGCAAGTGCCGCCCGGGCCCGCCTTCCTCGCCCCACCATAGCTACGCGACTGCTTTTAGTCATCATATTTATTAGAAATATGAATTACTCAAATATTTTATTTCATATTTGTAGAATATTTAAAATCTGCATAATCGATTATGATGCATTAGAATAATATTGTTGTATTTTACAAAATTAGACAATTTGCTTGTATGAAGTTCTACTATATGAAGTTCGAATAATTTTATTAAAGTGAAACTACATATTTGTTATACGTATTTGATTTTAAATGTTAATACACAATACAATTTAAAATGTAGTTAAAGTTCTTAAATATTATATTATATTTAAGCAGACTATTTAAAAACACCACAATAACGCGAGTAAATAATATTGTTGTATTTTATAAAAAAATAAAAAAAAAATTTTCTCACTAAAAATTCTCCATTTCATATGAAACAACTTAACATGTTATAAAATAACATGAGAACTCTTTAACAATTAAGGATCGGTGTAGAACAATTTATAAATTTTTACATAGACTAAATTGTTGCAAAACAATTTATGTGTGGCAAAAAAAATGAGAGTTTTTTACTATTATATATATATATTTATATATAAATTTACCGATGCAATATGACAGACGTAAGCCCTACGGCTAATTTTCTTATTACATTTATAAAATTTGAAACCAATCTGGAATTCAAAAAGATGTTTTTATTCAATTGTAAAATATTTATAACATAGCTTTAGGCGACTGGTATCTCTGACAGCACGGTTCGCTATTTTAGTAATAACGTAATTTTAATGATAAATTTACTTCTGCTACGTGAATTGAATTTGAATCCTGTATAATCAACCTAGATATAACCCAGTATAAAAAGAGTGAATAACTTATGACGTTACATAAAAACCACATGAAAATATTATATTACATATATAATTTAATCAACTGTCTTTGAGTTTATGATGATGATGATTCTCTATAAGGGTACGAAATACATAATAATTTTAATTAGGCCCTGTTTTTCTTATAATTTATATATTTTCAAATATGCCGATTAGATTTATAAATTTGCTTTTCAATATGATGTTTATGAAACGAGCAGTGAATAAATAAGGTTGTTTTCCCATTTACAATTTTCGCTTAGCCTTCTCAATATATTTATTCAGTGAATGAAAACAGCGAAAAAACAAGTACATATAAACCTTTTGATGTGTTCTATGGATCAATAATATTATGAAAGAAGGTCTATCCATTGATGCGTGAAACAAAACAAACGCGCATATACATATATATATATATATATCGTTGCCTTTATCGATTTAACGAAGTTTATATTTTTAAGTAATATATAATATAATACGTATGTGTAGTAATTGAATTTTTACACAGGTTGTGCGTATTATGGCTTACGTTTGATAAATAATTTATACTAGATGACACTTTGCGATAAGATTATGCGCTTTATCTCGTGAAAAAGCCATATGCTTTTATTTATGTAAAGCCCTGGAACGTAGTACGTGTCTGTGTGTATTATAATATAATTTTAGCACATAAAAACGACGCTTTATTGTCGTCGGAAACTCCATATGGCGTAATTAAGTGAAAATGTAGCTTTCGACGGAAGTTCATTATTTACTAAACCTTCTATTTCTCACAAACGCGACATTCGATATCCAGATGCAAAATGGATAATTAACCCTTTTTGTTTGATGTGTGATATAATTAAAATACATGGGTTTGGCTTCTGGTGAAATTTTATCAGCAATAAATTAAACGCACTATGCATTAGTAATATCAAATTGTCTCATTAAAACTATTTTTATAATAAATATCATACTATATTTGAAAAGATAAGGATGTTAAAAAAATAAAATTTATATATATGTTTACAAGGAATAAATAGCTGTAGTTCTTAGTACAGAGAAAATTAAAAATGTAAAGTATACAAACATGTTTTACATACATAAACGCAAAAAACCATATTCAAGTAAAAAAATTTTAAGCAAATTTAAAAAATATATAAACCTTTAAAAACAGATCTGTTTTTTTTTTTAATAAATACTATATTTTCCGTGACGCGTTATTGTTACATTATGTGGTATTAAAAACACGTTAACTAAAATCTGAGAATGCCGTGTGTTATTTTAGCCGAAACGTTGTAAAATTTACAAAATTCAACGTATTTAAAACCGTAATTCAAAGAATAATAATACATTTTACGCTGTTAAAAATTATGTGACATTCAAGTTAGGCTGCGTGAAGTAAATAAAGTCTATGTAAATACATATTAGACTATATAAATACATAAAGTCTATATAACAACATACAACACATTGAAAAATTAAAATAAAAACACGTTTATATAATCATTGGTAATATTGGCAATACAGATTCGATGTTAAGGATCTGTGAATCATGTTGGAATGCAATTAGTAACAATATGGATAAAATTAATATCTATTGATATGTCCCTTTATAGATATTTTCCAGAACTTTAGAGCTCCAAGATAAATAAAAAGTGTTTAAAATAGAGAGAAGATCGGAAGACCTCTACTACGGCGATAGATATTAATCAGACACTGCCCTTTTGAGGCTAGGAATGCCAAATATTGGCTAATAATTTTAATTAAAAATATTTTTACTATGTTTTTAAATATAAATCTAAAATCATCAAAAACTTATCATAAACATGTTTATTAAATTTTCATCAACATGTTTATTACGCGCAATTAAGTAGCAAGTTGCGACAGATGTTACAAACAAGTATTATTAGTGAGTGCGCGTGTATAAAAAAATTACCGTTATCGCGGCAGTGCATCGCGCCACTGGCGCAAAAAAATGGACTACCCTAGAATGACAAACAGTGACAACAAGCAATAGAAAGAGACATAGTCCAAACAAAATAAACAATCACTATCTCGGGGGAGCACAAACAAAAAACAGATACAATGGACTCGAAGATCACAACGGAACACATATAAAAACCTGTATCAGAGATGAACTAAAACCACCACCGATCTTCGTAGCGGGGGGTCAAAGATATTAAACCTTTAATAACGTTATTAAGCTCGATTACTATCGAATATACAATCAAGACAACCAACAACCAAGAGGTTAAAATTCAACTAAAAACTTACATACAGCACATTTTATTTATATAAAAAACAGTATTATTAAAAAATCTACAGGAATCGTCCGACCAAGAATCATTAAGGGAAGAACTAAAATATGAAAGACACATTGTGAGAAATATCTCCAAAATTTTACAAAATTTTACAATAAACACTGTCACTGTTTTACATTGTTATGGAACCAAAACAAAATAATAAATATATATATTATTAAATACGATTGTAAAATTTGATAAAAAATAAATAAAAATTATTGTAATAAATCACAAAGGTGTGGCAAGTGTTGCAGGAATGCATTTAACAAGCAAATTTCAAAAAAGAGACTAAACTTATGATATACAATACAAAAATTCCAACAAAAACAGCATCCACAATTTCGAACAAAACCTTCGTCAACCGAGTACAAACCAATGTATGCACAAAAAGTTATAAATTATGCTATGCAACCGATCGAAATATTATGACAATGAAAAACGATGAAAGAGCTAATGCAATAAATGAGTACTATGCTCAACATACTAATAGTAGTTGTCTATAAAATTGTAAGCTATCTGTCTTACTACATATTGCCTTATGGAACGCCAACGGTATATCGCAACACAGGCAAGAAATACTTTTTTTCTCGAACAACATAAAATAGTCGTCTTGCTGGTCTCCGAAAGTCATTTCACGGATAAAACTTTATTCAAAATACCTGGATACTGCGTTTATTCCACGAGACACTCAAATGGAACTGCACACGGAGGCACAACAGTAATAATAAAAAACAATATTTAACATTACGAAGAAGAAAAAAATTGAAGAAGAATATTTTCAAGCGACTAACATTAAAATTCAAGATCTTTACTCATCATTGACGCTTTCTGCTAAAGACAGAATAAAACTCCACTTAAACAAAATGACCAGACGACTTAAACGATTTAGACCATCTGATCTGATCATTGTAAAATATTAAATTAGCATTTGATAAAATAAATTAGATGTTGTGTATAATAAATATGGAAAGGCATCCAATGGGAAGTTTTCCTTACATAGCAATATCATAATCAAAAAAATACTCATTTTTCACATATAAACAGATTGTAAAGATTTTTTTTAAAAAGTTGCGACATGAGACAATTTGGAGTAAATATTATTCTACCTTAAAAAACTGTATTTTATTGTTAAGGCCGGAGCCGAAAAAAGTTTTTATTATAAATAAACAAATCGTTCTGGTAAACAGTTTGCCTTTTTTCGATTGTGCAAATATTACTTTTGCGAGAGAGACCAAATCAAATATGCGTACGCAAAGTATACACGTGTTTATAAACACATACCACGACCGAATAACGCTACGGTATACATTATTAATGATATATAAGCTACTTATTCTTAGTAGCCTAGTTAAATGCGTGGTTGAGAGTTCCCAGAACTAAATTAAACTATTATATCATAAAATAATAACTTAATAAATTAAACAAAAAGAAAGACACATTTTCGAAAAATACTTTTCCCTGAAATTATTCTTTAAAATAAAAGATTTATGGTCGCAATATGGGCGTAGCGTTTAGTCGCAATAGTACTAAAATTTAGTGTCTGGATATTTGGAAAGAAATTGTTAAGCAAAGGGATATTTTGGTATTTTATATCAATGTTCAACTAAAATGTGGAATATTTCAAATTAATACAAAATAAATATTTAAAGTTTACTAATAGTATACATAAAAAATTAGAAATAGTATACAAAATTGTATAAGCATACATACATATACATAGATGTGATATTAAATCACCATAGTATCATCATTGAAAAGTGAGGGTGAAACTCCTGAGAGGTTTACAAACTTTTTGATTCAGCACACTCAACATTTCAATATTTTCCTGCGGATTCATAATAATAAATATAGAAGCGCACAAAACGCTACTTTATAAATGCAAAAATATTCTTGATTCATATTTTACGTATTTATCTCTTGATTATGGTTAAGAGACAACTTTCAATAAAACATCGTTTTTATCAAAACCTAATCAATAATTATATAAAATAAAATTGGCAGATAAGTTAAGCCTTAAGCAAACTCATACCTTGAAGTCAAATCGTCGTGTGATTGCTAGTTTATGATATTGTAACGTTTGACAATCAAATTGCTAGTTTATATTCATTTTCCAGAGCTCAAAAGCTCAAAGAAGCAGTACAATTGGTTAGATAGAAAATAATTATCTGCAAAAGACACCAAAATGAAAACCGTAATCAAGCAATTCACCAGAAAGACCATAACTACGCTGGTAAAATAGGGACGTGTCATAAGCAGTCTTTTTAAAACCCTTATGCTTCATTACATATCCCTGTTTGATTGAACTTCCAAGTCATCAACGAAAGTATTTCTCCCTAAAAAACGCAAAAATAGACATGTGTTGTAAATATTTAATTTATTATGAAAGAGTATCGTAAAAAATCCCTAAAAGCATTTAATATGACATGTACACTTGGTATACATCACAGTAAAGTATGTCTTAATGCACATAAATAAGAGATACATACACATATATACACGGTATTCTGTGTTGTTTTATAAATAAATAACAAACGCTATATTTTTTATAAATACGGCACGATTTTATTGCTTTTGACGTAGATTTTTGACTTCTGAGAAGGGATAAATGTTTTTTGCGCTCTCCTATTGGCCAAAATTCAGTTTAGATGTGCTTCATTCGAAGTCGATATAAAAACTTACTACATATTGCCATATGGAACGCCAACGGTCTATCAAAACACATACAAGAATTTTTTGTCTCGAGCAACGCAAAATAGACGTTTTGCTGGTTTTTGGAATTTATTATACAGAAAATTTTCTATTGGTTAAAATTCGGTTTGGATATGCTTAATTCGACTCTAAATTCTAAATGGGGACGTCATTTACGGGGAGTTTTTTTCTCCCCCTTCCTCTTGAGTTTGGCCAGAAAAATGCATGTCTTTTAATGAAATACAATGAATCTTAATAAAATAGAAATATAAAAAAAAAACAATTACAAAATGGCCACTTTTGACTCCCTCCCTTCCCTTAGAAAAATCTGAAATGGCGTCCCTGTCTAACATTCTGTTTTCTTTCTACAAAACCTGAACTAGTATAATTATGTTTCGATTTGCAATGTACAGCTTCACATCTAATAAAAAGGCTGCAGATGTTTTTTTTCCTTAGCCATCGTAAGCACCTCAACGCCTAGTGATTCTGCACATAAATGAAACTTCATTTTTTGGCAACGCATGGTATAAAACATATAGTTTATCAACAAATGATTTGTATCTACTGCTTCCAAAAATTTAATTACCATGTGATTACCACAATACCAAAATATAATGGAAGGAAATTTTTTCACTCCACTTCTACATCATAACATCACAGCTACCGAAACTAAATAGTTTTTTTAAATAATCTGTCATTCCATAAAAATCAGAACATTGGAGAAAGGCCTCAAATAATTCTTTTACATACACAATGTGGGTGTTTTTTATGCTAATGGCATTTGATTCATAAATTATCAATGAAATTATATTTTTTTTGGATTTTCCCTTCAATTTTAAACTTTTACACTTAAAAATAAATAAAATGAAAATAATGACGTAATATTTACGTAAAAATAAACAAATAAAATGTTCCGCAGATTGTCAATTAATTTAAAAATACCGTAAAATAATTTGAAAGAATGCGATATATGATAAAAAAATAAGCCTTGTGCACATAGAATACATAACTAAGTTTATAATGAAGAGTTGGAGCTAATTTTGATTAGAAATAATCTTTAAATTACTGTGTTTAATCAATTTACAATCATATCTATAAATAACAGTGTGATTTTTTTATCAGTAATTTATTTTGGTCAATGATTTTGAAAGTGAGGCAAGTGCACTCAAAATAAAATAATTTTAATAAAAATTAAAAAGCGTGCTATGTTAGTAAATTTCCATAGTTACAGACTAATGGTTTTACACAGAAGTGTGCCAAAAAAAGAATGCGACTGAGAAATTACAGGGGAACGCAAAAGACTTTAATTTGCACTTTCATCATCCACGTAAAGACATGTGCCAAAAGTGTAATTCGCTCAATGATGAAACAACATGAACTTCATTTAAAAGAAGCCTAATTAGCTAGAAAAGCCTTACAAGAAGATAAAGCGCTAGCCTCAAAAACCCCATGAAACTATTTTGATTTTACATTTGATTTGCAAAAATCACTACCTTACCCTAAATTGACAGTTTCTGTTTCATATTATAAACGAAACATGTATGTTTTAAATCAAGGTTTCCACAATTTACACGATGATGAAATTCATATGTATGCTTGGGATGAACCAACTGCATCCAGAGCATCACAAGTTGTTTAAATTTTAAAACATCTACAATTCAAAAACATATTATCGCTTTTAGCGATATGTGCACTGGCCAAAATAAAATTTCTTTATTCTTTAAATCAAATAAAAAGGAATGACTCAAATACTAGTTGTATCATCAATACAAATAAAAGTTTTTTGGTCTCATCAAAATATAGCCTATACTTAAGGATGCTCATTTTTAGCAAAATTGATTTGCTTTGACAACATAAATTAAGCAAGCGTTGAAGTATTGAATACACAGTGAAATATATGTTGTAGGTAGATAACCCACTTAGTTGACGTCACAATGTGCTTCTCTGGCGAACCTTGTGCTATGCCTACATATGGGAATCGGAATAATTTGTCACGTTGACATACGAGAGAGGATCAAACGACCTTTGTTTGGCAACGGAACGAAATGCAGAATGCTTCAGCGTTTCAGAAATGCATTCTACATATCAACGAACGGTGAGTGTGTGTAAGGGAGACCTTATCGGGAAACTTGAAACGCTAAAAATGCACACCGCAGACTGAATAGTAACTAAGGACAAGTTGAAGAATGATACTGTTTCAAGACGCTCGAATACAAGGAGGACACACAATACGATAACCTGTCGTTTAAAAGGTTATCTTCAGAACAGATGAAAATGTTAAACACACAAAATACATCACTCTGATTGGGCTCTAACAATTAGCAAATAATTAAGAATTGTCCATGGTATATATTTTTATTTTAAATTGATAGCTTAAAATATCCGTATTGCTGTATATTCCAAAAGTGCTAGAATTTTATCAGTTTTTAACATCCAATAATACTATTTATTATCAGTTAAAATAATCGAATTTGTTTTTAAAAAAATAATATACAATAAGCAATGCATTATTTATAATTAAATTCGTTTGGATGTTGCCTTTTAGATGAATTAATAATTACTTAAAAACACCTGTAGAAGCAATATTTCGCTAAGAAGTGATAATTCGAGTTTTTCCCGGAATTTATTTCTCTATAAATTTCGCAGTAATCTTATTTCAATACCTAGTAAGATTTGGGAAGTTATTTTGAGACCAACAACTTATTGTGTAAATATCTATTAATAACAATTTAATTTTTTTACCATACGTTATTATGTTAAATAAAGCAAATATTCTTGATGGTTATAAAAAAAATATAATATAAGCAATACCCACGGTAGAGAAACATAGGACCAATCTTGAAATAACGCTTTGTAAAAAATCGTTTCACAAATTCTTAGAATATCGCTTGCTGCCTATCATAATATTGTTACACAATCAATATAAAAAACAGGGCCTATATATTTTTTTTATTATCCGAAAAATCAATTTTAATATCAATAACAATATTATAAGATACGCTATATTGTATTATATGATGATCGTAGTTCATTACTATTTTATTTAAAAAGTTATAATTTACAACCATTAAACGTTCACTCATTTGTATTAAGATGAACTATAGCAGTTTCATTATGCGATATTTAATATGAGAGACAAAATTGTATGGAACAATTATTATATTTTATATCAATATAATATATACTACATAAAAGGAATATTACGTTTTATGATGCTATATTATACTATATATATAATAACATTAAATATGTACGCTAAATATACATTCTAATATGTGCACAATTTATATATAATGTATAATAATTACCAGTCGAATCATAAACATTATAATATTTACAGAAATTATTTAGCACGTTATTACTTAGTCAAATGGATTATATAACGAACAAAAGGATTATTCTCAAATTGGATTTATGTACATAAATACTATTATATTATAAAATATATATAATTACAATATTGAATATAATTCCCTTTGATGCATATCTTTATTGTGGTTTTAAGGAGTACTTAAACATCCTAATGATAAAGGCCGTACCTTTTTATATTCATTATTTGTAGAAACTGTCGTTCAATAATTAAAATTATCCTCAGGCTTATGTAAAATTCTTAGAATTTTTATTTTATTAATTTTGACTATCTATAATACTACTGTGTGTATAACGATTTTGCGCTTTTTAGGAACAAACACAAAATTACTTAATTTTAATATATAATAATCGATAATCGATACTTTTACCTTAATAAAATATTTTTATTGTTGATTATGTTTAAATTTATATAGTTTATTTTTAAGTGTAAAGTCAGAAAAAATTGTAAAATGCTACAAAAATGCGAAATTATCGTTATTGGCCGAAAAATAAGTCTAATATATATGAAATGGACTAACTGCCACAAAAACTACTTTTATCTTTTGAGGAGAGTAAAATATATTTATACAATTTATACAAGTGCAATATTGAAGGCGATTAGTGTTTTTAATCCTTTTAATTCACAAAGTACGAAAATAAACAAAGATTCCTTATTAACACTCTGAAAATATTGTATGATGATATAAGATTTATGAACGACTCTAGGAATTACGATAAATAAACTTTCTTAAACATCATCTAACGGTCAAAAAAAAATTAAGCATGCATGGTTTGATGACTTAAGAATGATAAATATAATGCATAAAGTCTTTTAACCGTTTGAACGCGTTAATCAAAAATAATATTTTATTGTTTTTTTTTTTTTGAAAAATGAAAATTTTATCTTGATACTGTGTTTAAATGTTCTGATTTATTAATTTTTATTCATTTAAAATGATATTTTATGTTTATTCACAAAAAAAAGTTTTTTCTTGAAAAGCATTTTTTTACTGATTTTTGCGTAAAGAGATAAAAAAATCAATTGGGCGACTTCAGTCGCTTTCCGCGTTCAAAGGGTTAAGCCTTGATAGTGTCTTAGATACAGCAAAAAATGTTACTAGGAAACTGCGAATCTAGAGAGCTAAATGATCTGGGGGTGCTTTTTATATTTTGGAATGAAAAGTATCCACCTTATCAACGAAACATTAAAGGCAGTGGATTATAAAACGATTAAAAATTATAAGCCGGTACGTCGCTGTTCAACTCAAATCAACTTAAAAGTTGAAAGTTGAAAATAGCACAGTTGCCTTAAACGTAGATTTGAGAGAAGTTCTTGAAACAGACATATATTATTTGTTTTATAGTGTACATAATATTTCTAGACTATTATTTTACTACTTTTAATTATTTAAAAAGTAGCTATCTTTTAAACCTATTCATAAATGATATACAATATTTAGATTTATCATTAAATAAGTTTCAAATCTAACGTTAAATAATATAAAATGTCTTCTCGAAATATTTAGTCAAGTTGTAAACTTATTTTTAAATGAATTGAAAATGTTAAGTAGTTTTTTATAGATTAAACTATTTTGTCTATTATTGAAAATCCCAAGTAATTTGAACCATTAATTAAAAAAAATATTTAAAAAAATCAGAACGAAGCAAAAATAATATTTAAAACCCAAAAAGTTGAGTGTCCGGTATTCGCACACTCGCTAGCTTCGGTACCTCACGATAGTGAGGTACCGACAGCTTTCTTTAAAAATACACTATAAACAATATTATTTCAAAGGTAGGTCTTGTAATGTATTTGATTTACAGATACAGTGCTCTACTTTAAGAGCGACGAAATATTGTTTATTATGTGCATTTGCAAACACAAACGTTGGAATAAATTCTGGTTCGCGTTAGCAAGATCTATAATATGTGTATAACCTAGCAACTAAAATTTTTATCAATATTTCATTATAATATAATATATACGTTTGTATATTGCACTGGTTACAACAGTCAAAACGGAGTCTACTTTAACGAGAGTATTAGCAATCGCTTTTCAGTATTACTTTTCTTATTCAAATATCTCTCTAAGTATTTCATTTGCTCTTTATGTGGACAACATTGTTGTTGCATACCAAAGAGAGATCGTGTTATTTAAATTTTAAACGTATTACACACATATTTAACCTGATTGTTTTTTTTATTATTATTTTCGCATAAAACTAGGCATGCATTATATTACGATAGCGACATAATGTGTATTTCCAGAAATCCTTTTAATTTTTTATTAATTTTATCGCGAAGAGTCGTTAAGATGGCTAAAGTTTTATGGCTTTAATAAAATAATGCAATACGGCCTTCGCTCGCTAATAAATATCTTCGCAATATAAAATACGAAATAGCTAGATTTAAGACTAAATGTTTGCGAGATTTTTAAATTGTGTAAAATCAGTGGACCCAAAAGCGTTTGTAACAATTTGCACTCGAAAATAAACTCCGCAATATTTCCGAGAAGCGTATGTAAGCGTGTAATTTAAAAGCTTAAACACCTCAAAGGATTACACGCTTTTAAGCATAGTGTTCCTTAGAACTCGAAGCTTTTTGTTTTAATATCATTTAAAATCACCTATCTGAGCATACAACAAAGTCACACCTGTCGATTAAATATATTTTACACAATTCAATTATGTTTCTGAATAACATAATTATATAAACAACAAAGAAATATAATTTGCAACTTGACTAATTTTAGGTACATACTTTGTTCCAAAAGTATTAAAGCAAAAAATGAGAAATATATTAGCTCCACTTTAATATTAGCTTTCAATATAATATTTGCAGCAAGAAGGTGTTTAAATACATAGTAATACGTTATTGCTATTAATGTATTTTGACATTTAGTTTTGTAAAAAAAAAGCTATTAATTTTCGAGACAAAGTGACGCGTCGAAAACAAAGGCGTACATATACATAACATATTTTCAATATTATACAATTTCATCAAAAGCGTAGCTTAAACATTTATTGTTGCCGATCCTGACAGCGCGCTTATTGGCCGTTAACCTCAATTTCATATGCTTAACAGTCACGCGTACAACTAAGCATCTAAATTTTTAATTCTACATTCTATAAAAATAAACATATGCACCTTCTAGGTTTCGCATAAATTAATCATACATATTAAAAATATATTGAAATCCCAGTACTGTTTAAATTGTAATATAATATAAGCTTTTCAAAAGCAGATATCAATATAATATCCAGCATATTTGAAACGTACTGTAGTTTGAACCTTACATTTCATTTTAACCTATCTATAAAAAAAAACATATTAAACTCAATCTAGAATCATTTTTATATCTCATCTTCAACTGTAATGATATCGTAAAGTTTACATTTATATAATTTAATCACCACTCCGATTTCATATTTTATTAAAATATAGCTTAAGCTTATCCAATGATAAGTATATCCAATGAAATGTAGAAAGCCTATGTAAAAGTGTTAATATAATATTATATCTCATCCTTTGAACAGCTATCTTTGATGTGTATCAAAGAAAATAATTTAATTTGGACTTTTAACAGTTCATGAGATATCGACAATCAAAAATCTATTTCTGGATCATCGTGTATAAGAAAATTCACTATGGGCTAACATATTAAACATCGATCATTATATACCATACAAATTTACGTATGTATATATTACAGTGAAATTCTATTTTGTAATTTCACTAACTAGGCCAATGAAAATATTAGTTAAAAATGTAATTATTATATAGTATTTCATTAAATGACCAAATTCAAGGTTTAGAATCTATGTGAAAAATAATAAAATCGTGGCATCGCAGTTTATATTGAATTTCAAAAACAAGCAAGACGTATATTTTGTGTTGTTCGAGAATAAAATTCTTGTATGTGTTGCGAAAGACCGTTGGCGTTCCATGTGGCAATTTGTAGTAAGTTATTTATAATGACTTACAATAAGTAATAATCGAATAAGGCACATCTAAACCGAATTTTGACTAATAGGAGAGCGCAAAAAACAATTATCACTTCCCAGAAGTCAAAAATTCCCGTCAAAAGCAATAAAATCGTGCCATCGCCGTCGCAGTGGGAACGCTCGTTACCAAGCGTTCCCACTGCGACGGCGCCGACACGATTTTATTGCTTTTGACGTGAATTTTTGCCTTCTGAGAAGTGATAATTGTTTTTGCGCTCTCCTATTAACCAAAATTCGGTTTGCATATACTTTAACTAATACTTTCATATTGGAATTCCGTAGTCATATTACTAAGAATAGCTATCATATTTTTACAACATAGTGTAATATTAAACTAAATAGATTTTGAAAATATATAAAAATAAAAAGTCATATTGGAATTTTTTTGCGACAATAATAAATTGCTGCGGGAGCTAATTTCGCATTTCAAAAATTTACTCTGAGAAGGAAGAATTGCTATTTTCGTCCAAGTGCAGACTAACTATTGAGCAATATGTGAGATGCGACATCTGTCTGCACTTTTTCTTTCGCTTATTTTCTCCTCAGAGATGAGTTAGTTTAGTTTATATTTTGGACTTAACCTAATGAGAATTCTAAAAATGAATTAATTAAGTTTGGATTTTAACAGAAAATGGACGTTTTTGCAACTTTCAAATTGAGTTCAACCATAGTATAGGGCAGTATATAATTTTACTAGCGTCAATCAATTAAATTATATTATCGCTAGTTAAAATATACATAAAGTAGAAAAAGATCTCTATTTTTTTTCAACCATATACATACATAATTCTGAATATTTATTATATGTTGATGACCTAAAAGTAATTCAGAGTATTCGTACAAATTCGAATTAGCTCTATTTACAGAAAGACATGGAGTCGCTGTGGAAGTATGATTTCACTGAAACACCAGTGAAAATATATCTTTACTAGTATTACACATTCACTGTAACATATGTATATACATACTAAAATATATGCTTCATCTATCATGCAAATATAAAATCTGATTTCTTTATAAATATTTTTTTATAATATAAATTTTAATCGAAACCACATAAGGTTATTAAAAAAAATAGTAATTTCCATAAAGCAATCAAAATGTAAATTTTTACTTCGTTATTCATAAGCATATAATAAAAATATGAAAATATTTGCTTCCGATAAATGACGTTCCTTTTCAGCATTGATTGAACTTTAACCTTGTTTAACCCTTTTATGGTTGAATATTATATAAATATGTAAAACTGCGCGATTTAATTTAATTTGATGTTAATCTTCGTTCTTAATTGAGATTAAAATACGCCAAATATTTATGAATGCGAGTATCCTAAAAACTTTCAACGAATAGCTTTACAAATGTTTCAGAATAACAAATTCCTTTTTGCCAGTGGTCTATTTAATTTAGTGTTTACCGAATATTAATAAAAGTTAAATGTTTATATTATGTGAAAAACATTAAGTATATATTTTAAAATATAGTGTTAATATATTGAAAATATTTTTCATTATTTGAATCGTCGATAATGTGACGTTATCGCTTTTTCCAAAGCTTTAGCGTTGACATAATATTTTGCTAAATAATTGACAAATCACCGATTTTACACAAAAAATATATTTTTGTATTGCAAGCATTCGAAATACAATATTAAAATAAGCAATCGGTTGCCACGTATTTATCTCACCTGGTGTACAGGTTCTAAGATAACGTTTGTGTTTAAAAAATATTTTCTTGCGAATATTCTCGTGATTTTTTTTTCTGAGAGAGAAATATAAGGAATTTTATTCTTTGGCGTTTGAAGCTATATCGTATTATTCGGTCCGTGAAAAAAATAAGAAATTAAATAACTACCTAACTTTCAATATATAATGAGCGAAAAAATCTCGTATATAAATCAAAATAATGATTGATATAATATTATGTGTATAAAAAAATATAAGCACGAATAACTTGGTTCAGTTACCTATTAATCGGACGTTGCTGTAAACACCAGAATTGTAGTTATTTTTAAATCATTCTAAAGTCTTATTATTAGCCTAATAATACTTATTTTAGTCATATAATTTTATAAATGCTTTATTTGCTTATAAAATTATTTATTATTTAACTAATTTTAGCCTTTAATAAAGGCAAAGAACAAAATAATATTTAATACAAATGTCTAATATTAGCTTTCTATTTATGTGATTCATGCTATTTCCAGTTTCTAGATTTAATATTATTTAAAGTATTTATTATATATTTTTAAATTAAAAATCACAGAAAATCTCTGCTTTATCCGTTTGTTTGTTACGTAAGTAAACGTTTAATTAAATATATGCGATCCTGTGACGTGCGGCGCCATTTGGAATCATTATCTTAACTCAACGGATGATAGTGTGTTGTTTGTTTATTTTGTCAGTAAAGTTAAGGGGTGGCATATGGCACAGCTCGTGTGGTGCCAAAGTAGGAAATGTGACATCCAAGAACTGTCAATCAATTATAACAGCATGGAAACTATAGGATGCTTAAGCGACATCTCATCGTTAAAAGAACAAAATCGAAAAGGGTTTGGAATAAATCGGAATATTGAACTAAAAATATCTATAGTTAAGTATCTGCACGATTTCTCAAGTAGGGATAATATATACGAAGATTTCATATATTAGATATAATCGTAACATAGAGGCACTGTGTACTTTTGAATATACGTACAACACCTCTGTTTCTATATTAATTTACTCAAGTACTTAATTATAATTCTGATTGTCAAATGAATGATTCAAAGACTAAAATTGCATTGTGCCTTAAGCCTTAAGAATACATTTGCTTTTAGTGTTGTTACATTTTTATTACACATATTAAAAAAATGGCAGGTACTTTGTGGGACACATCGCAATCTAGCATATATGCTTGAACCAGTTTTATCAGCATATTCGATAGCTCAGATTTTTCTCAACAATAAAACCCGCTCTTAGCTATTATCATCGTGTAATAAATGGCTTTGGAAATTAGTCGTTGCTGCTTTTACTACATTTTTTAATAAATTGAACTTTAAACTGCTAGAAAAATCAGTGCTTATATATGATAATAACTTACAATGCGTTTAAAAATTAAAAAAAAATTTAGCTCATTTTAATTTTGATTTTTGCTCCACCGAGTCTTAAATATTTACGACAGGACAAACATAACTTTGCTGATTCATGTTCTAGATCAAACCTCGGCATCCTTTTTTAGCTCGGGTCAAAAAAATTAAATGTGACTATTAAGTATATATGTAGACTAGTCGTAGTCTGTCACTCGGTAACCCGCGGGTTATAGGTTGCCAAGTCCTGCTCTAGATGATCCGGCAGATTCTGTGTCAACAGAGGACTTGCTCCCCTCAGATACTGTGCCACACTGCAGATGCATCATCGCGTTTTATTTTCTAATATGTAAAATAAAAACGTAACAACACTATAAGTAAATGTATTTTAAGGCTTAAAATGCGCACAATACAACATATGTGCTCGAAACATTCTTATGACAACTAGAGTTAATTTAAAAAAAAATACTAAATATGCTTAAATAAATCATTTCAATTCAGGACACTGCGTTACAAAAAGCAATGGCTTTATACAGATTTGTTATCTATTCGCGTGTCCATTTTTATAAATTGCTACGTTCCAGATTAATTAAAGTTCTATTTTTTAGCAATATGTTAAAAGGATGAAGAATGGTAACAGACGATTTTAAATAGCAGTTAAAAAATGTTGTAGATGTAGCAAATTAGTTTGTTAACTTTATAAGAAATTTACTAACTCAACTGGTACATTGTGACACCTACTCCCTTCTAATAAATTGCATTCTATTGTGTTTTTGACAGGCTACCATTCCATTCAATATGTAGCTTCTAAAACAATATACGGCAAATTATATAAGTCAACAGGAGGTTAAATCTCATACGAAAAATATTACGCAAACACTTTTTGTTGTTGGCAAACATTATTTAACGAATACATATAAATGCCTCAATTGTATGAAATTTTGTCATGCTCGTAATATTTCCGTAATAAATATGTTCAACATTTAATCATTAAAACGCCTATTACCATTGATTATAAAATACCGGTATTCA
Organism: Plectrocnemia conspersa; assembly: GCF_051122295.1. Classification (NCBI taxonomy): domain Eukaryota; kingdom Metazoa; phylum Arthropoda; class Insecta; order Trichoptera; family Polycentropodidae; genus Plectrocnemia; species Plectrocnemia conspersa. The sequence continues at coordinate 2,667,154 of NW_028277171.1, forward strand.
AGCAATAATAAATTTCAGAAATAATAGGATAACAATATGTATTCAGTATTCCTATACAAAAGCTCTACAATTATTTGAATGCCCATTATTACCTTACAATTTTTTTTTAATATACAAAGCTAGTTAAATAAACTCCTATATGTATATAATATATTATACTGCTGTAAACTTATCCAACAACAATAAAAATATACCTTTTATTAAATTTATTTTTATTTATCAAACATAAAAGTACGAACTGCCTATTGTACTTTTATTTAAAGGGTGAACCGTAACTAAATATCCGAGTTTCAGAAATGTTCAAACTTGCTTTAAATCTATATTGTAAATGACAACCTATGTAAAGTTGTCAACACTGGAAAGAAAATATTTTAAGTTAAATAATATATAAAATAGGGAAGCGTTGCTTTCGTATCTTCGCCAAACAACTCACAATTAACACAGCCACCTCTTGACGACAACTCAATTTACGTTGATACGTACAAATCTTGACGTAAGTTTACAAAACAATTCCATTGAACCTACTATATAATACTGTTCACCTTTGTGATATTTTGACGTTTTGTATTAAGACGTATTTCTATATATGGTATACCAAGCGTAATTAGATATCTAGGCATCTTCATGTCATTTGTGCTCTTGTACTTTCGCAAAATATTATTATAGTTTAAGTCCATACAAGACGTATCGTATAACGTGAATTTGAATCATGTTTATGAAAATAAAGTCACGAAGAAAAACATTATATGGAGAAATTCAAGAAATTCACTCATTGATAAATATATACAATCGAGTTTTGTTTGTGGTCGAACGACATTATGTCATTAATATCATGGTTTTGTTAAATAAATAAATAAAAATATAAACTTTCCTGAAATGCGAGATAATAATAGTAAAAAATCTTTGAAATATTATTGAGTATCATATAACATAAAGCATTTTTTTTAAATATCCTCTAAAACTTTAATATCTCGCAAAATTTGCTATATGAAATTTGATATACTCTTTAAATAAAGTTTGTTGATTATTACAAAAGCAATAATTTCGGTATTAAAACAAGGTACACATATTTACTTATTATGAATAGTATTAGTTTTCTTTAAATTATTGATATTATTTACCACGATTTATAAAATTAAAATCTGGCGTATATTATATATATATATATATATACAAATTGTTAAATTGGACAAATAAAAATTTCTTTGTGTCTGAAGAGGATGATCTAAATTATTATACGAGAGCCTTTAAGATACGGGACGCAATCGTGACTCTCTAAAATACTTCTTAGTCTAAGATTTTTTTTCATTAATAAATAAAAACGAGTGTACATGACGTGTACGTCCGTCGCTTTATCATTAATTAATGCGTATGTTTCCAGACCAATCAAATTTTTTTATTCATCTTTGGACACTCAACCATAAGCATCCAGTCGTGCAAGTAATTTTTTGAATTTATTATTGTAATTGCCTTAACAATTTTTGGCATAGGCAAACAATAACTGAACAACTGTTTATATTTGCTGTGTTTAACGAATTTTTTTGTGGAGCTCGAATAACAATTAAATGCGAAAATATTATTTTTATTAATAAATCTCTCCATTGTAAATGCGGTGTATTTTACATTCGTGGAATTTATTCAAAAAGAATATAAAAAACTTTTCGATAAAAAAAATGTACAGTCTAACTGGAAAATAAGTCACAAATACCTATAAATCTCGAGATTCATAAATATAATCCCGAAATTTTATTAATTGATACTAGCTTGTATATAATTATCGAAGAAACGCATAGAAAAGCACCGTATATTATTGAATAATTATATAGTTTGTATTGTAATTTATAACAAACAATGCAAGCGTCATGGTACACGTTGGAAAACTATCACACCAGAACATCAATAATGCATCGCTCATAGAATTTCGCCATTACTGAAATCTTTGAAACTATTGGCAACATGTTTTAAAGCAAATGATTAAAATCAATTCATTGACTAAACTAAGAATATTATATTTCTAAAAATCACTATAAGAAAATTTGTGGCAATTCGTGAATTCGTACAAAAATACTTTTTAATTTTATTTAGTCTTTATAACATGTCGGAGCCATTTCTAATTTGTAAATTAATCAAAATTTACTGTAAAAAATGGCAGAAGTTATAAAAAATTTAAAACCTTTAAAATTAGCAGTCAAAACACTTCATTTCAACTTGTGCTCTGCTGATGCGATTCTAAAATTAACGATCCAGAAATTGACTTATATAAAATCTGCATTAAGCAAAGACATTTAAATTGCTTTTAAAATTCATATAAAATCGAAGATAAATATATTTAACTAATAAACTGAAATATTTATTAAATTCCAATTCATTCAATGGTAATAATTATCATATATAAAAATTTTAAAGCTACTAAAAACGCCATCTATTTGATTAAATGGCAATGAAAAGCACACGATGCAATACTAATTTTATAAATGCAATTAAATAAATATGTATTATAAGTGAAAATATATTTTCACCGGCATTTCAGTGAAATCATATCGGAATACATTTGTACTGGTTGATATATAATTTTAAAATATAATTTCCCTGACAGGTGTTAGTGAAATTATATACTACTCCAAATTATCATTTACATGTGTGAAACGTCCATTTGCGGTCTTCAATTGACATTTGTGAAAGCCATTTATTAAATCCTGTATGAATCAATAATACATAATTTGAACTTTCATTAGGTTAGGTTTGGGTTTGAACAGCAAATGGACGTTTCGCAACTTTAAAATTAAGTTAGGGCTACACAACATATGTTTTTGAGGGCAAAATGGCTTAAACGTACGTGTAACAATACAGTTTCACTGATATTGATCAGTGAAATTATAATATAAATCAATTGCGCAATACATTTTCACTGTCCTAGTTAATGAAATTATATTTCATCTTAAATTTACATTCACTGTAACATATACATATTTTTTTATTATTAAATCTTTCGTTGTAACCTGACATGTGTAAGCCCAATACGTTATAACGGGGTAAATCTGTGCCAATATATAATGAATAACTACAAAAGTAAGTATTGACTACCAGGCTGAAAGTCTGGGAATCAGTGACATCTATTATAATAATTATAAATTAGTATCTGTAATATAATTTATAATCAATAGATACCACTGCAGCTGGGGCCGTTTTTTTATAATAGCACATTTTTTTATAAATAAAAATTCGAGTGCCCCTTCCGGGGCTCGAACCCGCAACCTCAGAGTTACTAGTCTGATGAGTTAAAGATAAATTTATGTATATTCCACCTACGCTATTCCGTCTTTATTTATAAATGTATATATACATATATAAAAATACGATTTGTAATCCCTAAATCCTAAGATTAGATTCCCTATAAAAACACAATTTTTTTTCTGGGATTAATCAATTAAAATTATTTATAACAAAATACAAGAATATGTAATGATGAGTATGATAAAAACTAATTAAAAAAATGTATAAATTATAAATTATCTATTTATAAATAATATATATATATATTACTTCAAAAATCCCTTATTTATTTTTTAACTAGCTAAAACGTTAAAGTTAAAAAAATATATTATCAGGACAGCTATTCCTTTAAAAAATTTGCATCATTACATGTATATTCTTGAAATATTACCGTCGAAAATTTTTATATATTTTTCATTTACATAAAAATATATGTGTATTGTATTTTTTATTTATTTATTTAAGTATAACCCATTTCAAACATGTTTTGCGAACATATTCCAGATACTACACAGAGGAAATATATGTTTTTGTTATTTAAATCGACAATTCGTAACGTATATGTATATCTACGTATATACTCTATCTATACATTTACGTACGTAGCTATGGGATTATCGAATTTCCATCATAAATCTCATTCAAGATATCGTCACGATAACAATTTTGTTACTTTGCTCCATTTCTAAACGTATTTTTTATTATTATGTTAAAAGATTTCGACAAGTGGGTTTACCCTAAAGATAATCTACGTCTTTTTTGATTTAAATGCATAAATTCCGATATTTGATTCATGTAGCAAAATCAATTTTTAACATCATGCAATTAAAAAAATGCGGGTTTGGGTTAAATTTATTCCTAACTTTTGAGCAATGGTAATTTTGAAACGAGATGGCGCAGCAGACTGAACAACGAAGCATAGATATTTCCACAGTGAATTTTTCAGAAAAGTTTTATCGTATAATTATATGTATGTAGATTGAAATTTTCAGCTAGTGAAATGAAACCATTTATATAAATATACCAAAAACGACAATAAGTAACGATTCATTGTGCCAAGTAATAATAAATTATCAAAATGTCTTACACTTTAATAATGAATTATATTATTTTTGAGCAATGTACGTGATATATAATGGTAAACAACATAATTAATAATATTTCAATAATGTTTCGTTTTATAAAGCTTCAACATTATAATTATTTGTTATTTCACAGAAAAAAATATCTAGCTGTAACACAAAAAAAAAACATTGTGTTCGTGTGGATATAATTTGATTTTTGCTGTGAATATTAAAGAAATAATTGAGATTCGTCTCGCTAACCGACTTTTTATTGCAAAAAATATTTGAAACGCATTGAAAAAAGTACTTTCTATAGATATGTAAAACATTTACTATCTAACAATGGATACCAGCCATGGTAAAGAAGGCGTTTTTTTTACTATTTCGTTTTACAACAGTCGTTTATTCAATTTGTCAATTGAAGTCAACACTAGACGTCATAATTGCACTCAGTTTATTCATATCAGTTCGCATACCCAAGTCCTTGTTAAATTATTTATTATATATACATATTTTTCTTTTTTGATAAGTCAAAAACAATATTTTATAAATGCAAACGTGATAAAAATAAATTATTCATTAATTTAATGTCAGCACCTCGTAGCTAATATTAAATAAATCAATGTACAATGCCAGTGTTTTAAGGACATGGATGGCGACAGCCATAGGCTAGTGCGCACGTCATGCCATCAGAAGAGGACGCAATCGCGATCGAAAACTGAAACTTCTCATTAATAGCTTAATTGTCAACAGCACATTTCAGTAGTTTAAAAAAATGCGAGTATCCCAACGCTTGTAAAGAAAGGACTAGAATAATACAACAACAGATAATAATCAAATCTTCTAATATAAAAGTATCTCAAGAACATATTTTAAACTTTTTCGATTAAAAGGTATTATCTGGTTGTTCGATAATTCTAAATTATAGATTCCAAATCAAGAACCCGGATAATTGACGGATCATCAAAGTGAAACACGTTTTTTATAACAAAGCATATTGGATAATTTTTCGCATGCGTCTACGTGTAGAGAGAACCTCCACTAGCTCTCAAAAATAGAACTTTATCTATGCAAAACGTTCCCTGCGAGATGTTAGGAATAATCTGGTGGCGAATGAGATAAAAAAATTACACCATATGGTATTTTTCGACAATTTTTTTTATTTGAGCGATTTAAATAGAGGTGAATATTTCATGCATTTATTGACAACGATTATATGACATAACATTTACGCCATATTATGAAATCTGTCAAAAAAAAACAAGATCTGGACTTATTAGAGCAAAGTTATTACTATTACTCAACATTTCAGAATAAATAAAATTTTGAATGTGAACTGAAAAGCAAACTGACTTAAAATAAAATCAAACTACTTGCTATCCCTTTTGTAATGCATTAGACTAACGGAAGATTAACAATTAAAAATATGACTTGTTTGAGTCACAAAACAGGCAAAAAGGTTTACTTCTTTTTTATTTATTATAAAGCATACTACTATGACACATTTACCAAATGCCCCTATTGAAAATAGTTATTAATTATACCATATATTTAAGCATGCACTCATATAATATAATATACATACATTTTTAATACAAATACACAGGAAATATTACGTAAAAAATAATTTTAAAATTTAATAAATATAAACACTTAAAAGATATGTGCACTATTCTGCATAAATTGTTTAACCTCCCCGTAGCTATCGCCGAAAACATCTCGTTGAAAAACTGAATGGCGCATAGCTTTCTAAGTAAAGAAAAAAGGGATGCAATCGCGCCTCTTAGCAACTTTAACAAATATTGAATTGCAAACACTATGTTGATAATACAATGCTCTTAGCAAAAAGGCACTAGGTTATAACCACAGATACGACCTGTTCTCCCTTTTGCAATGGTATCTAAAAATACACTGAATTCAGACAATAGAGAGATAACTAACGTGTCGTAAAGAATGCGAATCGTTTAAAATCGGTAAAGTGACACGCGCTTCGCATAACAAAGCCGAGCATCTCCGGCTCTTCATCGCAAATTTTGACAATGTGCGTAATAAACCTCTATCTCTACTCCAACGTCTGCTTTTTGCCTTAGCTATAAGAGAATTCCGCTGGAGAAGAAGTTATTGAAACAATAAGTCTAGAAAAACAACATCTTTGACTGAATATTGTTTTTCACCCACTGCTGCTGGATTCCTCCTAAGTTTATATACCAAGGGCCAGTCAATTTATTTCAATAAAATATATTCCTATATTACTCATAATTTTTTGTCAGTTTTTTTTAAAGAACTTTATGAGAATGGATTGTGAAATATTTTTTTTTAAATAGAATTATGTGACTAATGAGTGTGATAATTATGTGATTAAGATATGCTTTATTTATATATTTTTATTTTAATTAATAAATATTTTATATTTATTTTAGAATATCGCAATATTATTTATTTCTGATAGATTTATCTCACGTTTATTTATATATTTTTACTCTAGTTATACGTTCATTAAATTTAAAAAATACATAAATAATGATAACACTACTTAGGTTAATCACCTATAATAGTTCTTAGCCATAAATTCAACAAATAAAATTTTCGGATCAAAAATTGATATCAATGCAAGAGCTGACAATATATTTTCAATTTAATAAATGAAAAGAATAAATGTATTTATTCTTTTCATTGTTGAAAAAACTTGTCGCCGGTATGGTAAAAATTAATTTTATTCAATTTAATGCGATTTATAGATTTTAAATGAAATTCTGGTGGCGAATATATATAAATAAGTTCACTTTTCAAACTTATAAAATTAAAAAAAATCCATACGAGCGTTGAAGTGATATAAAAAGCGGTTCTGGAATTTTTTTTCATATTCCTTAAATTTAGAATCGGGATGTAAAGTGTACACGAGAGATTTCACTCCTACCCGGCTATTGGTATGGGAAGCTGGCAGCTCCCACTGCGAGATATGAAGCCTGAAAGGTCGGAGAAATAGACAGATTCAAAATGTCAACCGCACGAACAGTTGATGACGGGCAACTGTAAACACGAGCACGAGTAACGACTGAAGTTCTAGTGCTCATGCGCAACCAATTCAATTTCCGATAAGCAATTCACGGCGCATGCGACTGCGCAAGACCAGCCAGCCCACCCGCGCTGCAGTCGGCTTTAGCCGCTCCCTCGGTATAGTTGTCTAAATTAAAAAAACGAATAAATTATAAAATTATTTAATTTTTAGAATCGTTTTACAGTCCCAAAGAATGCGCCGCATCTACCGCACGCCACTGATATATATCTTGTCATTGTGGCAAACAAACGTATAAAATTGTTGGACAGTTTGCTCAGTAAAATAATATTTTTCTTACTATACGAGCAATACAAGAGTGAGATTATTTATTAGTACTGATTCTTTTCACTGAAGTATTGAATATAAACAATAAATATTGAATATGATTTAAAATAGTTATATAAATAAATAAAAAATATATTTTAAGCATGGAAAATCATATCATACGAATGAAAATATTAAATGTTGGCACATATTATATAAACTCCTAGTTTGCAGTTTTATAATTGGATTGAACTTTGGAAATGTAAAAATGAAAGTCTCGTGTTTTATTACTTTGTATTTACCATTCAGTCTGCACTTTGGTAAACTAAATAAATATAAACTATAATCTTTTGTATAAACCATTTTTTTCAATGCGATATTAATGATTTTATAAACTCATTTCCTAACCTAAAAACTCGTTTTTATTAAGCAAAAAAATAAACCAATCAAACCCAACATAAATAATTAAATTTAACACTTTATATTATATTAACCGCCCAAAGCGGAGCACGATTTGAATCACTGAAGTTTTTTGCGCTATGAAAGATCACTTCGTAACCGTGTTAATCTTGATTGCGGTTAACGAATGTTTATTGATCGTTTATTTTTGTCGATTGATTGAAAGGCGCGCCAATAAAAACTGCTCAATTTTTGCAAAAATAAAAATATTTCTGGCACCGCTTTCCGGTCGTAATGAAATCAAACAAAGTATTTTTCCAGACTTTCTCGCTTATTCAATGTCAATAATATACGAATGTTCAATCAGTCGTTGTTTATTGGTGTACGTGTTTCACAATGCATACGAGGCCTGTTATAAATAAAGCAAATCTACATATAGATACTAAACTTATCGTTCGAAATGGAAAACAGAAACGCATCAATAGTAAACGTTTATCGATGTTATCTGAGTTCTATCACAAAGGTCACACAAACCGTATGTTGATTTGGTATTACTAATCCGAATAAGTCACAAATTACCAAAAAAATGTTATCTTATACGTATCGGTAGGAAATCTCATTGAAAAGTCAATGAGCGTATATTCCAATTAATAATCCAGGGAATAGATTTACTATATAGATTGAAGTTCAAATTCTATGCTTAATAAATTTTCTGTATGCTTATGCATATTACATTGTTTGTATACTAACAATTAAGGCTTATTAGTTACAAAAATATTAAATCGCAGTTGATTTCAGTGATCAAGTTAGCGTCGTTAATGATGGAGTAGGATTAGAATTATGGCAGTTAAAAACTACTGTGGCTTCTTTGATAGATTAAAATATATTTTACGTAATTTAATAATGTTTTTTTTTTCATAAAATATTAATTTCAAATATTTTGTAGCACTTTGTGATATTTAATTACATTATTATATAATTAAAGTACATTATTATTTAATTAAAATTCAGAAAATAATAATTAACCAGGATCGTTCCTCTTAATAATCAAGTATTATAAAAATTACATTACTTTATAGATAATTTATTTTTTTAATTTTAGAGAAACATTGTAAATACATTCGTTTAACGTATCCTCCAAATATTATAAATGGACTAAGAAAGCGTAGTCCATTAGATTGCTAATCCAAAGTCGTAGGCTCGATACCCACAGCAGATTTTATTTATTAAATTTAATTATATTATGCCTATCCGAGTTGAGTGTAAATTTTTGTATTTAATTAGTTTATTGTGAATCTTCTGTTGCAACACTAACCCAATGCGTTACAACGGGGTGAATACACCAAAAAAAAAAACTACACTCAAAATTAAAATCCGTAACTCAGTGACATATTATTACATCTTACAATTAATATATGTTCATAACAATATTTATCAGTTAGATTAGGAATATCTAGAAAAACTTAATCTGAAATTATTTAATAATTAATAATTACGATCCTCCCTAGTGAAAACACTAGGGTAATATAGGCTTTTGTGCTAGCATATAGAATTTGAAAACTACAAAAGTTTTAGTTTGGTGTTATCACAATGTCTATTTATATCACCGTTGTAACAAATTTACAGTAAAGCATAGAGTTTTTAACTTTTTTATTGAAAATATAATAACGTAAAGATGTAATTAATCTTAAAGAAGAAAAATACCCATACTCTAGTCTTAATTAAGTAACAAAATCTAATTTACGCATAATAATTATTTGTGCTATTAAATAATAAAACTAAAAAATTTAGCAATAAATAAATATAAAACCTACTATAGCATATTATTTTATATAAATATATTTCAAAAACTACTCTAAATATATATATATATATATATATATATATATATATATATATATATATATATATATATATATATATATATATATATATATATATATATATATATATATATATATATATATATATATATATATATATATATATATATTGTATATTAAATTAAAAAGAAAAAATATATTTATATTACAATATTATATACTCAATAACATTGCTTAAAAAAAATTTTTTTTTTTTAAACATAAATTAGATTCTTACTGTATATTGAAGAAAAATTATATTTTAAATAATGTAAATATACAGAAACTTTATATTAGTTTCAAATAATCAAATATATATTTATTTTAATTAGTCAAAAACATCTTAAACATTTGAGGATGGTCTTATAAATAATTAAACTTTAAATGAGATGCCTTGCGCACTTTAATTAAGCATACACTTTACTAATAATTATATATAAATGTCAAATTACAAATTGAAATCAAACAACAATATATGATGTTATATTATGTAATTATTTTATTGTGGGAGCTGGGTATGTCGTACAACCTTGAAACGTTCTAAATAATTGTGGTTGCTTCGCAATGGCCACAAATATCACGAATTAAAAAATTTTGTAATGAGAAACAACGTTTTTTATTTCGACGCCCATTTTGAGGAACACAATACATTGTCTATGTTCAAGTGGTGCAGAAGGTTATAGAAGTTTTTGACGCATTTAACATTAAATACGTAAATAATTCATTTACAAAAAGTAAAGCAAAAATTGAAGGGGATCATACCTAATTTCCAATGAGCGAGCACTCATATTTTTTCTTTTGAATTATAACCACTAACTAATTCATTATATTATTGAAAATGTATTAAAATATTAAAAATATTTTATAAAAAATAAATATTATAATTACAAATTAACTCTCTAGAGATATCGTCATAATAGAACACAAATATGATTCACCAAAAACACCTATAACCATTCGTACCATTAAACAATGTATTGTACTCTTCGAAACTAGCGTTGAAACAAAATGCATTATTTCACTCAACAAATAGTTCTTATTCATGATATTTAGTGGCCAACAGGAAGCAACCGCAATGGTTTCGCTTAAAAATAATCACCCAGGATAAATAATCATTCTTTAAAATTTAATTATTTTAAAAAAGCATTTATCGAGAGCCGTATTCTAAAAAAGCATTTTATCGAGAGCCATAGTGCATATTATAAAGTTAGTTCCTGATCTTTGTGGCAAAGTTTAATCTCATCATTGTTGGCAATCCTTCAATATAATTATTAAAGTGCATTTGGATATTTTGCGACTTTTGTCGTAATACATGAATTAAATGATCTGTCAATATACTTAATGTTGCACAGTATTAAGCAACTAAAGCAGCAATATCACAGCTATCTGAATGATATACCAGTGGCAGGGCTCTAATTCCAATTTAAATTTTAGTGTGTTTCAACTTACAGTGTGTCTGAGAGATCAGAATTAATGAATATTATATAATTATAATTCTAATCGATCTGATTTTCCTAGATTTTCCTAATCTCACTGATTAATATTGTGCATAGAATATGAATATTAATTGTAGTTGCGAACTTTAGAGTGCTCTAGAGAGTCGCGAATGCGCCTCTTATAAGCTACTTTCTCAACGAGCTTGCGATAGTTGTGAGGAGCTGGAACATTTATGTTGAATAGCGCTTATCTATTTTAGATGTAGAATGTTAAATAAAACCTGCCATTGGAAATATTTTTTCAAATAATGATTGTCAGATTTGTAATAAAAAATAAAAATAATGTAATGGTTTATTAATAATAAAATAGATGTCCCTGATTTACAGATTTTTTGTTCAGTCTGGTGTCTCACCACTTACATAGTACTTTTTGAGTGTATCAAGCGCTTATGAATATCAGGTATATATTTTTTTTACTAACCTACACCTGCATTTATTTTAGTTTAAATCGTATATATTTATAAATAACAATAAAAAAGTTAATAGTGATTAATAAAAATTGATTCCAATCCCTAGATTTGAATTATGAATTTTAAAATGATAAAAAGTTGATGTTATTACACGTTAATATCAGGCGCGTACGGTGAGATGCGTTCTTTTTCGCGTATTAAGTGACGAGAGTGAGTGAGAAGAAGTGGGCGTGCGGAACGCATGTAACGCACACCCTTATCTCTCACTCACTCTCGCCACTTAACACGCGAGCGAAAGGGAATGTATCTTACCATACGCAGCTGATGTTTACCCCGTTGTAAAGTATTAGGCTCAGGCCTGTAATGTTGCAATGAAACATATACTCTTTATATTCTTTTTACAAATCATATGACAAATATATAATTAGCTTAACTAATCCTAGATTCATAATTATTTTTTACGATAAAATATTATTAGAATATTAGATTTTATTTTAATTAAATTTACAAATATAATTTTTTTAGTTTGAATTCAATATTAAATATTTAGCTACGATTTGGTATCAAACAATAGTTTTATAAATAATAAAAATAAATAAATAATAAATTAGCTTTAAAATGTTCAAGTCCAACAAAAAATGTCGTTAAAAATAATATAACGGATAAAAACAAAAGAAAATAAATAAATAATATTTATATGAATTTCTATGTATTATATTTAATTATTATTTATTATAAAAATGTAAATGAAACAATATTTTTTTGAATTTTATATCGAAACAAAAGAGTTTTTTTTGCGAAAATTTTAAAAGCAGGGAAGAAAAAAAAATTCAACGTCTAATTTTACATATACATCTAGTTAACTAATCCGTGAGTCAAAAATTTTGTTGTAATGTATAATTTGTCACGCAATAATGTACATATTAATATGTAATATAACATTTTTGCCATAATTGACATAGTTGAATTAATTGCGACACTATATAACGGAGCGTAACCCTTAGAAATAACAATATATAGCATCTAGAGCCTCTGATATGAGAGTGTTAATAAATAGCTTGTTATTTTGCTAAATATATAGAGATATATAACATGCCCTTAAGCTAAACCCAAATTACCGTAAAATAAATCTATCGACTAAACATTAAATATATATATTTAATCGTTGAACAAATTATATTTACATCCTTGTTTTCATGCATTCATAAATTATTATACAAAAAAGGAGTAATAGTAATATTAAATTGGTATCATAATAATCGCGTTTATGATCTCAATTATTTTATTTCTAGAATTAACCATAAAAATATCTATATTATAAGTCTTACCTGTTAATGTTTTAAAAGTTTCTATCTTCAACAACAACACGCACAATTTTAAACGTTAAGTTTTCCATCCCGTAAATAAAATAGAAAACACACTTTCTAATCACTTTAAGCACAAGTTTATAACGGACACTACTTAATTAAATTATTAATCCCGACGAATTGATGAATCGTAATAGTAAATGAGGTTACTAATGAGCGGCGAGCGCACTACCGCGCAGCTCCGCGTCAAATTCGTGACTGAGGCGAAATCTCGAGCGAAGCGAAACGTCGAGAGAAGGTTCATCCCTTGGAATTCACACAGATTTTCGTAAAACCGGGGAAATTCTCATGAATGACTCGGCCTTTTTTAATACTCGAGATGAGTATTATGATGTAATTTTGTAAAGGAAGTTGCGTATTGTTTACGCACTACGACGCGTTGTTATTGACGTTCGTTGATCAACACGTAATAATAACTACAATACAATTATGATTGTGATTAAAATTCAGAAACGGAATATCTTGACAATTTTGGGGTAAACTTGACATAAACAGACACCGTTATATATTTAAATATCTTCACTATGTAATATAAATTTCGTTTCATCCTAGTCAGCATTACAGTCATAATCCAATTCGCTAAACAAGGGCAAATATATTGACAATTATAATGTACATATATTTTAGGTCGTTTCATATGAAGTGACTGTCACACATGGTCTCACATGCCAACGATATAATAATGAACAGGGCCGCCAAGAGCGAGCCCAAACCCTGGAAAAACCATGATTCTGGAGGCATTTTATATATTTTAACATCGTAATAAAATTATTTGATAAGATAATAATAGGTACGAGTTAACCCTTTCTATGCTACAAATAAATATAAAAATTAGCCACCGTTACGATATATTTTCAGAAATCGTAATTTATGCGAAATATTTTAATTAGGTATTAAAAATTATTAAAAATACCTAATGATAATTAGTGTGCTGTTCAAAAAAAAATATTCTTGTATGTGTTGCGTTAAGCCGTTGGCGTTCCATATGACAATATGTAGTAAGTTTTTCATAACGACTTACAATAAGTAAGAATCGAATGAACCATATCTAAACAATTTTTTTCCCTACAAGAGAGCGCAAAAAAATTATCTCTTCTCAGAAGTCAAAAATTCACGTCAAAAGCAATAAAATCGTGCCATCGCCGTTGCAGTCGGAACACTCGTTACCGATATTTTAACCAATATGTACTAAAATTTTCATAACGACTTACAATAAATGAGAATCGAATGAGGCACATCTAAACCGAATTTTGACTAATAGGAAAGCGCAAAAAACGTAGTTTGTATAAATATAAATAAAATAAAATCAGTCACCATTGCTTCGGCACCTGCTAAGTTATTTAATATATCTACAAATACTGTAGAGCAAAAACACAGGTTTCATCCACGTCATTCCACGGCTACAAAGCCGGTAACAAAATTCCCTGATTTCAAAATCCATGTCGATATAATCTATACAAACTTTTTTATTCTTAGCTTTTTTGAGCTACTTAAGTCACCACCGTCAGTATGTGAGCTATAGTAATCGTCGCTGCGATGAATATTTCACTAGAACCATTGAAAATTTATCGCCGGTAATTCACCGCCAGCAATTAATTACTAGGAGTCTACCGCTACGTCAATTAATCGCAAAAAGTATTTATATACAACGCATACAAATGATTACTAGCATATTTTACCGTCATAAAAAGTTATTTTTTATTTAAGTTTCTTCCTTAAACTAAGATAAGCATATTTTAGGAACTATAAGAGAATAAATAGGGGTATTGAAATATATAATTTAATTTGTTGATTATATATTTTATTAGTTACATATATCGCAAAAACAGTAAAAAAATCTATTATTTAAACAATAATTAGGTATTAAATAATTAAATATATACAATACAACAATATATTGATTTTAAACTAAACCAATTAGTACGCTGAAAAAAATAAGAATAAATGTTTATGCAATCTTCATAAGCAGTCACGTTGCAAAAACACCATTAAACAGTTACTAGTGTCTATTGTGAATCTTAAACTCGAGCCCCAAATTTCCGATCCGTAATAATAACAAGCCCTTAGTTCTTAAAATATCGCTTATGTATTTCTAGGAGATTTATGTCTAACATAGGTTTTTAGCTTCACTTTATTCTAAAAATAACACTTTTTTTATTAAAAATAACCATCAATAATTTATATATTATATATAAATGATATGTTTTGCTTTGCAAAAAAATATGCTAACGATCATTTGTAGGCTAAAAATTGTTTAGGCGATCAATTAAGGTGGCGTTAAACTGCTAGTGATTCATTGCTGGCGGTGAATTGCGGGCGATACAATTTCCGGGCCCGATTTTGCTCATTCAAGAGTGCCACAGAGATCCAATCTGGGTTCTCTACTCTTTTTTTGCTTTTTATCAACGATATACAAGCGGCAAGTTGTGTATTTGTGGAAATTAGTATTCAACCTCTTTCAGTGGTTGATACAATACTTATAACATATTAGCAATAAATTCGGCTATTGAAAATGTAGCAAATAAAATCGACAAAAACATATACATATATGTATAATAGCAAAAAAAGCTTCATGTAAATATTTTAATATAAAATATAAATATTTATTACATTTTTTTATATTAGTAAATGATTATTATATTATTATTACGACTGAAGAATGGTTAAGTTGATTTGAGCCCTGAGGGGCCTAGTCAAAATTTAATAAAAAATAAATACAAATGCTTTGATTGGAATGTATTATTATATAAAATTATTATCATTAAAAAGCCTTAAAATAATGTTTATAAAATAATATTGTCAATGTTCATTTGCCCTCGATTTACCCTTTGTATGTAATACAAAAATACTGTGACTAATGCACAGTTTCTTGAAATTGTATATCTTACATTTAAACATTACAAGCAATTATTATTATAACAATAAATAATAAGGAGAATCCAATTGAGAGAAAAAGATAAACAATTTCATTGCGATTGTTAAAATGAATAAGAGATAACACAAAAAAAAACTAGGTTATCGTAATTCATTATTTTTTTTAATACTATTATTAATTGTGAAATATTTTTTCTTGTTCATCCTACACATAATTGTATCATTCTTCAGGGCTTAAAAAATAACATTTTGTATTTGTCGAAACCAGATTGTCAGAACGACCGGATACTCAATTTACATGTCCATAAATTTTAATTCAATTTCATATTTTTTGCTTTGTCAATATATCATCCGTAGAAATACAAAAAAAATCAGGGATTTCAAATGGCTCTTTATATTCGTGAAAACATTAATCTTTTAACTCAATTAAAATTATGTAGACTTAAAAAAACATATTTTTTTAATAATAAAAAATCTTTCTGAATGCTTAACTACAAATTGGATTATTTTATATTTAATGTATATAAATTAATAGCTAAAATTTGCAATATATTATATTAACATACATATTCATATGACTTACTTTAACTCATTTTTAATTATTCAAAGAATAGTTCAAAATATTTATGATGAAAATAATTGCATATGAGAGATAAATAAATATTAACCTTAAATAATACCCATATTAAAAAAATTAGTTTTATCCTATTTTGTGACGTTTGGGATAATTTATACATTTTTACATACTAGGGTTATCTGCTCTTATCGTGAAACAAAAATGTATCGCGAAAAGATTAAATTGTAACCGTTAAACACAAGAATATGTATCTCGAAGACGTTCTCGGTTAAAATTTATTGGTTACTGATAACGATACGAAATTTAATATTATTTATTTTTGTTTTATTTACTTAAACAAACATATTTTTTCTTGATTATTAAAACAAATAAACAACTTGTTTGTTTATTGAATATTTTTAGAAATATTTAGTTTATATGTTTAGAGCGCAGCATCAACAACTTGTTTATTTGGGTTAATTATTTATACTTAAACTATGATATGAATTATTAAATAAATTTCAATGTAATTTTTAAATTATAAATAAAGTTATATATACATTTAAGATAAATTTTATTTGTTTGTTAAAATTTCATTAATTATTTTAACGACTTTATAAAATTATACTTTGTACTAATTTACAAGGAATTCGTGTATTTATATAATTTAATTTCCTTTGACTAAATTCGTCTGAAATTTAAATCAATTACAGATTGCTATGAAAACATTTATGGTATCAAAAGCACACACATTTTCGTATGGAAATCAGAAACAAATATTAGAAACCGATCATATAAACCAAACAATTACCAAATACGCCAAACACGTTATTGAAGTTTTCAATTGCTTTGCGCTGATTACATTTAATTGTTTGACGCAAATACAATCATAATGTATGCAAAGGTTCACAATATAAATTAAAATGTAATCATGTCGTCATGATTAAATCGCCAACATCTTAACTCGACAGATTTAGAACGCATGCGCTAATCGTCGACGATAAAATCTACGTACCATCATCCACAGTGCCTTAACTCAATAATTAGCGCTGAAATTTCTAAGGCTAAAGGCTCTTAAACGAATAAGGCGATAATTCTCAGTCGGTATATAATATTAGGCCTCTTGTGCCATCGCGTGGGTGGCGAGGGGCTGAGCTTGGGAACAATGGGCGTGTGTAATCCAACGCTTAATGTATATTGAAACGTTTTGATATTGAGAAATATAAATACGAAGGATGTTCCGTAATATTCCGTATTTCTAATAAATAATATTATATTTTAAACGAAACTTTCTCAAAAATAATTCAGTTTTTACGAAAACTGTGAGGCTCTAATTTCTATGAATCCAAAATTCAATATAGACCGCCTTGTACAAAGTTCCATGTGAATAAAATAACTCAATATTGCTTAAACACAAGATAACCGCCTGTAGAAGTTTCGAGAAACTAAATTAATAACATAATATACTTATGAGATATCAGTGTTATATGATGAATTCGTAAGCAAAAGATCACGACCATTATAAGGAAAGAGCTAAAATATTTCCCTATGTATTAAATCATCGACTTAAGGAAAGAGCTTAAATAATTGCATAAAACACTCATTCTCATAAAATAAAAATTGTTACGTAATCATAAAATGCATTTCGCTTTGAAAGGTATTCGTATTTAATAAAAATGCTTTCCAAAATTTTTGCTACTATCATTACTACGAATTATTATAAAACTTAAATTTAATATGTGGACTTCCGATCTATCACATATATATAAACAAAAAAAGTTGCAAGTGGTGATTCAAAACCGACGAACGATACACGCGCGCGAAAGTGGATCGTTTCAACGTCAACAGTTTTATATTGTATGTAAAATTTACATTTAAAAGTGGTGGGAAATATAACTAATGAACTCAAAATTAGAAAAAAAAGTAGGAAATAAAAATGCGCCTAAATTTTCATAATCGACTTTTGATCCCCCAGATCGAGCAAATACCCCACCGTGCGTCGGTACATTTATGGACGTTCATTCGTTAATGTCATCAGATTAAATGCATATTTTCTTTCACCGAGTGAAATTTTAAGAGATTTAATAAGTAATAACTCCAATTTAGCAAAATTGATTGATAACAAAGTTGAAAACGACGTCTTAATAATTTTATTTACTGTCTCTGGGCAACAAATTTTCAATTATCGACGAATCATACTTTTATTTTATTATTTTTTCATTGTAAATATTATCTCGTGTGGCATTAAATCGATTACACAATAATGTGACAGTTCAATATCTCAAACAAGATCAAGGAAAATAAAAAATAAAAGTCTTTGAAAGCTGTTCTTTTCCACAAATTACTGGTACTGGTGCGTGGATTACCAAATCGAATGAAATTAAAAGAAATACAATGTTCGTTTTAACGTATAAGCTTATATAGAAAATTGTTGACCAGCTTTTAATTTTTCCGGAATACAGAAAATTTAACACTTTGGAATATTCAGAATTTCACAAATATACAAAAATTTTACGCTTATGTCTTAATAAAAAAAAAATCAGCTTTAGTGAAAAAGTAAAAACATGTTAAGCTACGCGAATATATGTGTATTTATCGTTGTGTTATTTACTTAAATGAAAAATTTAAGGAAAAACTTGCTTTATTTTGCATTGCTCCTCTAAGTAAATCTTATATGTTTCTTTGCATAAAATAGCTATTCCTATATCAAAGAATTTGTCCGTATATAAATTCCAGAAATTCTAACATCAAAACAATGTCGCAACAGCTAATCTGTAAATTATTAAATCGGTACCTGAAACGCAATGTTGAAATTTTAGCATAATCCATTTAAGTGCCACTCAACCTTTGCATACGTAAATGAAAACTTAATGGAGGTGTATCAAATAACTTTTGGGTATGGCCAGTGAGATGAAAACAATTAATATGTTGCCTTTAATGAAAAATGTATTAGAGTGAGTTATTCAGAATTGTTATGATTTAAATATGTAATAATAAGTGTTATTCGAGTGGATAATAAATATATATCTTAAAATTAACTCGTTTAAAATCCGTCGAATAAGTCATAAAAACTAATGATTTTTGTTCAAATGCACGTTTTAGCGGCCTGCCAAAAAGGATTAACAAATGATTAACAAATATATATATATATATATATATATAAAAATATATATTAGTTAATCAAATAGGTCAGATAATAATGGACTCCTCCTCTTGTTGATGTGTGTGGCAAGAAGGTGTTAAGCTACATGCGATGTGCTAAAAATGGATAAAATGGAATTTATTGCCGCGTGTCATCCCGCGGGAGAACAATGACTGGGTGTGGTCGATTGAAAACATACGGTAAAAAAATATTTTGTTTTTAAGATCGCTCTCAATAGTGCTTTACTCTTCAAAACAAAATTAAGGCAAAGTAGAAGAGGAGTACCATTTCGTGAGCTTAAAAATTAAAATGTAGCAATAAGATCAAAAAATGAGAGAGAAAAATACACTGTTTAAAAATCAAAGAAATTCTTATAACACCAATTATTTTTATAGCTTATTTGCGTAAAAAATGCGTATTATGTACATACACATACACATATATCGAACATTTTTATAATATTTGATTAAAATGTATTATCTAAATGTTATAGCTATAATTATATATTAATATCTCAAGGAAGATAATATTAAATACATAAACAGAGGATAGAGTTTTATTTTCGGTAATTAAAAAAATGCTAAATTTAAAATAATCACCTATATATTATTAAATTAAAAATATTGCAGCTATGCAGATGACATAAATAGATATAATATTGATCACGTGGGATATTGTGAAAGAGAGAATTGTTGTATTTATTTAATGAATCCCTAAAGGGAGGATGTGTACCAAGAAAATTTTAAGTATCAACAATGGGTTAATGGAGATGTTGGAAAAAGTTGTTTGCGTGCAATTAAGAGATTTTGTGAATGGAAAAGAGGTTTAAATTGAGAAACATTTAGGGTATATGAGACGGCGCTGGTGATCAATATTTGTATGGACGATATTGATCAAGAAAATAAAAATACGGTTAGTGGCAGTGTTTTAAATAAGCCTTTAAAACTATAGATAAAACTGTTTTAATACCATTGAATTATTAAGTGATCAAGTTGATAAAATATACTTATTAGATAGACACCAACTTCAGACTTATTCAACAGTCTTTGCTTTTTGATTAGTTTTATTGAAATGCTTACCTATAAACTTATACTTTAAACAAATTATAGTTGTAGTGTTTATTTTGTATTTTAATGAATTTTAAAGTTGTTGAAACTTGTTTTATTTAGCTATAATCCACTTTCGTTAAGGTTTATTCACATTGCTGAACTTCACATGCACACCTTAAATTATTGAGTTTAAAGTGAGGTTTTGATGTATTGGAATCTACAAAGACGATAAATTAATTTCGATTCAAGTTTCAAAAGATGTTTATATATTTATGTGAAGCAATTTTCACAGACGCCATATAGTTTATATATATATATATATATATTATATATAATTAATATATTCAAGTGTATCTGTGTAAATATGTGTCTACAACATTGAGGTTTATCAAATACAACATTTATTAAATTATATTATATTTACTATATTATTTACTTTTTATGTCTAATATCGTAGTATTTTTTTATATTGAAACCCTGGATTTGTAAGTCCCGTCAATATTGACAAATTTGAGGATACGCTTAAAAATATTTATTTGCTATTTTGCGTGCTCTCAAAATTAAATTGCTAATATTTGCTATTTAATAATTTTATTACAACAATCTAAAAAGCCAAATAGGTTAAATAATTGTTGATAGAAGAAAAAATTTAATACAAAAAATATAATATAACATATTTAGACTGTAATTGCATTGAATTGTTTGAGATAGAATAGAAAGTGTTCCAGTCATTTCAATAATTAATTACTACATACTGTAATTATGATCCTAAATATTCATGAAATCGGTTAAAAAAATTAAATAGAATAAGCATAAGAATGTTTTTATTTCTTTGGTCAAAAGGCAAGGTCAGTCAATAGTTTTAATAGAATTTTAATAATTAATTATTATTTAGGGTCATTGTAATAAAGTTCAGTCGTGAATTAAACTCTGAATATTCACAAAGTACATTTCAAGTTCGAAATATAATTAAATATTTAAATTAAAAACAAAGTATCAACGTAAATATTTATATAATAAAATTAAACAAAAGAGTGTTATTAAAACATTTGAATAATATGATTATTTAAAGCTTGTTATTCAAACGACATTTTGTTAGGAAGGTACTAATAATATTTACCGTTTGTAAAATTCGCACTGTTGTTTTATAGCTTGTATAGCTTACATTTATCATGGAAAAATTGATACGCATATTTTACTTACTGTAACTATTCCGGTGAACCTCGCTCCCGACCGTTAAAGCAAAGCCGCGCACTAATAAAACAGTTTTGTTTCAATTTTTCAAATCATGGCGACTCAAATTAACGGACTCTGACCATTAAAGTGGAAAGTCTTTTTTATGGACGTTGATGGTGTTTGCTTAATAAGACTAGGTTCGTATTGGGTCGTCTGTGTCGATTAAGCGTGAGCTCCAATGGTTGTGAATTTATCCCTGAATTTTCTAATAGAGAGTTTATTTATTAATCTATTTAGCTAATGGTTAATTGTATAATGTAACAAATAATATCAACAACAGGTCTTAATATATAATACAAATGTGTTTCTTTATTCCATAATTGAACCTATATTTCTGCGATTGATATAGAAATATTATTATATCATTATATAAATTCACACTATATAATATTTCCTTGGTCGTAATTTAATATAATTATCTACCATTAAATTATCTCTATGCCTAGTTTTAAATATCATTTAAATTCCAGAATTAATCACAATGAAAATTTACGATTCAATATTTCAACAGTTAAATTTTCAGTAACTGTTCCTGAAAATTAGTGACCATGACAGGAGTATTACTGCCGAAATAGTTGATAAAAAAGAATTAGGTCAAGTTTAAAATGACCAAAATAAAATGTGGATATCTGAAAATATATATCATAAAATCAGCAATAAAATATTAACATTATCTTGAAATTATAAGTAAGATTAAAAATGTAATCAATCAGTTTAATAATGCTTTATAATATAATACTGATAATATTACGATTCAAGTTTACTAAGTAGTATGTTTCTGGAAATTAAAAATATATATTTTGAATTAAAATGTAACTAATACTGATCCATTAAATGTAAATATAATTTAATAAACATGTAAAATACGATCGGTTTATAGCACATGCTTTGAAACGGCGTTTTAGCGACTTGGCTATTAGGCAATTAAATATAAAATGGTATATATTGTGAACGGCGTCAATATCAAAATAATGTACCGCAATTTTAGTATAACATATTGTAGCGATTCATACACAACATTAATCAAGAGACACGCCACGTGTACATCTCAAATCCTAAACTACGCCCTCAAACCTAGCAGCTAGAAACACGCCGCGTTCCTATTATTCTCTCTAATCGGACCATACATACTCGACTCCATTACACAACTTTCTTTGTATGACTTATACACTTCAATATATTCACCCAAAAACACAGAAGTGGCAGCAAACATTGTTTGTGCACAGCTATAATATTTCAATAAGTTAATATTATATAAAAGTAGAGATTACCTTTCAACCACAAATCAACAATGATGTGTTATAGAGCTGGGGGAAATAGGGTCGTTGATCTCCTCCCATTTCAAAAGCTGTTAAAATCAATTTTAAGGATAAATTTAATAATATAATAAAATTAGTTTATTTGTCTAGTCTAAAGTGATAAATAGAAAAATAATCAATTTAGAATACTTTTATGTTTTGCAGCAATTTTAAAAATGCTAAAAAAAATTAAAAAAAAATCAAATTTAAAATAAAACAAAATTACAAAAATTGTATTAAATAAAATTAAAATTATAATTATATGTATATTTTCTGAGGGGAAAAATGAAACATTTTGATTCCATAAGACGCATTTTTTAGATGTATACAAATAACTGATTACGGAAAATTATTGCATTAATATTTTTCTTTAGCTTATGATTAATTTCATTTACTAATTATTTAATATAGCAGCTAAGGTAACATTAATATCAATAAATATATTTAATAATCCAAAACATAAGTCGACTTAAATATTTCGACACACGCTGTATATATATACCAACATATTTACATACATACATATATATACAAAATTGTTTTTGACTGTAGTAAATAAGCTTTGCCTCATGTATTTCTCATAAACACATCTACTATTTTATAATAAATTATATTAAATCTCACTGGACCCACGGTATGTGTCTCGTTTGGTAATGAAATAAGGTCAGTTTCCCTAATTCTCAAGGCGCATTATATTTGATCAAAGTATTACTGGTCGTTCAACAAGTGTCAAGAACAGTTCGGATAATACAACATAATATATAGAATATAATTTTAGATACCATTTATATTTTAAAATCAACGAAACAAAGCAGGTGGCCTTAGCTAGGACTGAGGGCTTAAGTGTTTCACAGAAGGGTTTCTAGTTTTGTAATTGGATATTTGACACTCATTGGAGATGGGACGACTCGTCAAAGTCTGTCAAAATATCTGATTAAAAGAAAAATTAAATTTATTTCTCTCGCATCTAAAACATCTTCAATGGTGCGCATTTATAAATGTATAAATAATTTAATTTATATTTTTTCGAAACAAAATACATGTAGAGTGTATTTGATAGTTAAATTTAATTATTTATATTATAAAATAAACAGAGCTTTTTAATAATAAGATAATATATTTTTCTTACATATTTAATAATTAAATATATTTACCCGTATAAATTCGACGAAAGAATTAATGAAATAAGAAAGCTTCTTGCTCACAATGATAATTTTATACTATTCTATGAATCTTTTGAAATCAATTTTGTTTACATCCATCGATAAGCAAACATCAAATTATATATAGAAAATTTGATAAATTATAAATACGATCTAATATGAGTTATCGTATAATAATTAAAATCGATAAAAACATATACAAATAATATAATCAGATTATTGAATTTTTTCGATAGATAGCTCATAGATTCAATTTATTTATGAGCCGAATGATTAATTACTAAACATAGTGGATAAATTGTTTTATATTGCTACTAGAAGTCTCAATGCGAAAACGTTTTTTTTTTTTAATTTCTAGTGATATGTAGCAAATAATATAAATAATATATTATTAAAGTAAACTTCAAGTTAAAGTACACGTCGAAGAGAATATAAATCGAGCACCGTTTGACAATTATTTCTCCCTAATATCTTCTTCCCCTCACTTAGGTCACAAATGTACTTAACCTTCGATACCGATATCATTATATACTCATGGACTGGTCCTTGTTCTTGGCACAAGAGCTTTTGTCCTAAAAACGCCCTTTCCTATGCATGTAGAACAATACATATATGTATAATACAACTTATATATTCGTTTCCCTATAATACTCAAAAGCTTAAACGTTTGATTAAATTCATAAAGAAAGGTTTGTTCCATTTTCTAGTACAATTAAATTATATATTTATAGTTGCATCGTTTATTTAACATTCGTTGTAAAACATTATTATTCCACTATACGCATATTAAACTAACCAAATATTTAATCTTCCCAATGAGGATGTTGACTTTTCGTATAATTCGATGTCTAAAGATATTTCCTACGTAATCAATTGTTTGAGTAGAAACACGCGTATCCTTCGTGCTTCATATACACATTTTATACCTATAGTTCTCAGATGAACTATAATTATTAATTTAATACCGCACTTATTAGTATAACTTGACTTTTTAGTATATTTAATGAAGCAAGTATAATTTTTTATAGGGATAATGGAGCTCTTTGCTTATGGTTTTCACATGTTCACTCCATTGCAACTTTGCGTCTAAATTCATATTGATGTACTTAATGGTAATGACTTTTTGCGTGACTTCTTATTGGATCGATACATATACTTTTCTGATATTTAGTGCCATTCCATTACGCCACATCTTGGTCGACTTGCTAACTTGTCAAAAAGCGTCATGTCAAAAGTGTGCAGACCAAAAACGTGCAAACAAAATCGCGAACCGTCATAAAACAACAAAATTAAAGATTAAAGATATTTTTTCAACAAAACTTTTTAGCGAATCTTGTATAAATATAATGCAGTTAATATCCATCTATTTTACGCGACACACAAATACAGTATAGATACAATTATAAATATAGCTGTCGGTATCTCACTGTCATGAAGTACCGAAGCTAGTGAGTGTGCGGATACCGGACCTTCAACTTTTTGTGTTTTAAATATTATTATTGCTTCGTTCTGATTTTTTAAAATTTAATTATTGAAATAAAACAAAAAACTATTGTGTAACTGTACGATTTACAATATAAATGGGAATAGATAGTCAAAGAGGTATGCGGTTGACCCTAGTGCATTTTTTACTGATACACCGTTACTCCATAAATTTGCGCACTACATAGGCGAATATTTAGTATTATCAATGATAGTCAAAATGATTCAATCTATAAAAAACTACTTAACATTTTCAATTCATTTAAAATTAAATTTACAACTTAGCTAAATATTTGCAGAAGAAAAATTTTATATAATTCAAAGTTAGATTTGCAACTTACATATTTAATTATAAAACTAAATATTGAATATCATTAAAGATTAGGTTTAAAACTTAGCTAGATAATAATAAAACTGAACATTGTATTACGTTTTTTAAATAGGTTTGCAACTTAGCAAAAAAAATACCAAAATGTTTGTAACATAAAAACACTTTGTATAATTTAAAAGTAGGTTTGAAGTTTAAATAAATAATAGTATTAAATAGCATCGGTTACACATCCGTTCAGATATATGACTGACATTAAAAAATATTTTATTACACATTACTGACGCTACAACACAATCGATTACCTATAGTGTTATGCAATGTGGGCGATTATAAGTCATTGATTGTGTTTTAGCGTATTAAAAGTGTTTGAGGGCTCGTTTTCTTAAAATAATGTTTTTTTGTTTAAATAACTACATCAATATAAAAAAAATGTTTCCTAAATTACTATGTGATATAAGCTTGTATTTAATAATAAAATAAATGTCTGCTGTATTATTTAATAGCAAATAATATCTATTTATATTGAAATATACGCCAAGTCCTAATGAGCCCTTATGGGAATTATTCACTTCCGTCAAAGAAAATCTGACAAGCGTAAAGGGAAAAGTGCTTTTATAAAACATCGATTGCTACGATAGAATCAAAACATAATATTTATTATGAAAAACGCCTATATTTAAGTAAAGCTAACAAAATTATAAGAGAGATTGGTTATAAAAAGCAAACATATATTAAATTAACTGTTAAAGCATAGATCTTTTATTTCACTGTCGTATATATATTATGAAATTATTTCATCTTTGTAACTGAAAAGTGCAAAATAATTTTGAAGCACACTCCTGAAAACCAATGTCTTATCTTTGTTATATGTACTATTTTTTTTAATCATATCTAAAAAAGTCAAATCTCCTGCGATATGTTTTAATTAGAGCTTTGAAGCAGTACTTATAAAAATTCATGAAGGAGAAGATTGCTATATCGACTATTAGGAACGTTTGTGACCTCAGCAATTAAGAAGAAGTCCTAAGTGCTTCGAACCGTGTCAGTATGTTTTCTGCACTGTGAGGGTCGTCGGTCTCGCAGAGTGAAGAGGGTCATTTGATACGCCGAAAGGAACCAAAGAAACGAACCGATTTAAATTACATTTAGCCTTCGAACGAGTGGATATCGACTTTTTTCACCAAGATGCCGACAGTGAATGGGCTGCCTTGTTGGCCTGCCAGGCCGTGGCCGATGGACTTTTTATCAACGATCTGGTGAACCCTGGCCGGACAATGCTTCCTCTGTTTGCAGCTATCATCAACACAACAAATGTATCCGAATTGCGCATCCATCTTCATCACAACGCGAGGATAATTCTCGAGAACTGAGAATGTCTGGATAAACCTTTATATTATATACAATATATTAATTTATAGTGAATAGCTAATTGTGAAATACTACAAAAAAATCAAAAATATTTAGAATCTTATATAGCGAAGATTGTTTTTTATGCCAGTGTTGAACAACTATTTTAATTTCCGACCCTACATTTTGTTTGAAAATTTGTGCCATGGATAATCGTTTTTTAATCATCAACGAAGTTGAAATGAAATTATTTGTGGAATTTGCGTTTATATTGAGATATAAAGGCTTGTTAATGGTCTGAATAAAACACATACTTTTATAAAACAATAGTTTTATTTATGCATCTGGGTATAAATATTTGTTTAATGTAAAAAACTTTTTAAATGTGAGGTACGCACTTGCAAATAACTCATGATTTATTTTATGTTTGAATCTGTATTAGAAATTGCAAACTGTAATCATCCTCATCACACGCTAACTGTCCGGCAGTCGTTAAGCTACTGAAAGAGTACGCGATCTGCATCGCGTCGCTTGGTACTTTAACCCCTTCAGACCTGATTTATTGTTAAGTGCGATAAAAAATATTTTTTGATATATTTGGGTTCATTTAGGTTTAAGGAAAATAAAAACATTAAAATAAATTTTCTATTCTCATATTTACTATAAAAAAAAATATGTACATAATTATGTACAAACCGTCTCAAGCGTCACAATGTAATGAAATCGATGCAGTTTTTTTTTAATAATTAAATGAAATAAATTCCACACAGACATAATTTTTATAGCTTATACTATAATACAATTAAAAACTTATTTTTAAAACATATTGATAATAAAATAAAACTTTTTACTTGCGGTGGTACGAGGCGAAACAATTTTGTTTTTTTGTGAGACATAAATGTACTTTACATTTATCACAATAAAAATGTGTCCTCTTATTGCGGTTATTTTTGCATCTTTTTCCCTCTTTGTTATTATCGAGAAATGGCATGTGGTCTGTCATGTCATATCGTATTTCCGATATAGGACGTACTTCCTGACCAAATTTTAATCGCTTTGCTATTGGTGATGGCGAACTTTTGCTTGGTCTCCCTCTATTAGATAAAATATTAGATTTGCCCATCTTTACAAGACTTTCAGAAAGACGCATCCGAAAATGTAATAAATCTAATTGTTTTTTATGTGGTATATCTAATTTTCTCATTGCACATCTATATTCTAACCAACTATTTACAATTGCCAAGTCCACCGCATGAAAAATTAATCCAAGGGTCCACTTCCTCGATCTAATAGATATTCGGTAAAGCCCTATCAATTGATCTAAAAGATCGACGCCTCCCATCGATTGATTGTATAGCTTTACAATTTCAGGACGTTTTACTTTGATGTATTTTTTTTCTTTTTTCTCCCAACGTTCAACTTCATCAATTGCACCAGTTCCAACGAAATTTGATGCGAGTGTAACTGCACGGCTATCCAGCCATTTGACTAAAACTACTTCACCATCTATGCTTGTAACTTCATCGCTACATCCTCTCGTTTCTTTTTTCATATCTTTGTCGGATCGTAATGGAGGATTAGCAAACCTGTTAACTCGTATTGTTCCTGCAGCGTATATTTTACGGCGGTATAATGTTTTTAATAAATCGAATGAAGAGAAATAATTATCATAATATAATTTATGCCCTTCCTGTTGAATACTCTCTGTTAGATGAAGCACGACCGATGCTCCTAAACCATAGTTTTTTTTTGATGCAGTCTTAACTCCGTCGTATTACCTTGGTAAATAATAAAATCGTACATCTGTCCTGATTTTCCACAAAGAACAAAAATTTTTATTCCCCATGGTGACGGTTTTCCTTTTATATACTGCTTTATTGAGAGTTGCCCTCTAAAAGGCACGATCTGCTCATCAACGCATAAGTTTTCTTCTTTTTGTAAATCAAGACAACGTTTTCTAATTGAATTATATATTGGACGTACTTTATAAAGTTTATCAATATTATTTGCAGGTATTTCTAAATTATTTACAAGATGTAAATTACTCCTCAATTGGAAAAATCTATCCCTTGACATTGAATCAATAAATAAATTAATACCAAGAGATCTATCCCAAAACAGACGTACTCGAGGCAACTTTAAAGTTCCTATTGCTATATGTAGTCCAAAAAGTGTTTTCATTTCATTTTTATCTGACATTTTATAATTATTACAATTTTTTTGAATTGCAAATAAATTTGTAAATTCGGCCATTTTTTCAAAATCCTCTTCGTAAACTTCCTCCATATCCTTTTCGTTTGTAGGGTCGTAGATTCTTTTTAAAAATATTTAAATAGCTATTTTTATAAGTAATTGATTATTTATAGTGCATAATTTACGATTGAGTAGTACAAAAAAAAACATTATCGAAAATATATTAATTCTTATATTGCAACCATGGGGACTATTTGTACATAATTATGTACATCATTTTTAATTGATCGTAAATTAAAAAAAAATGTTTTTAGGAAACAAAAAATAATAATAATAAATCAACTGTAATCTTTCTACATTATTATATGTAAATATTTTAAAACTTTGATTATAAGTTCTGTGAAAAAAATCAATTTAAATACACTTACCTTGTACTTTTGAAAATTTCTCGGCCATGATGTCTTAATTTACCGAATATCTCAGGAACAACTCGACACACGCTGACGTAAATTTTAAGTAAGGTTAATGAATGTTGCCAGACTTAAAAAAATTAGGTGTGAATAAAAAATATCGATCCAAGTTCATAAAAAAAAATAATGAACTTGATGTACATAATTATGAACACCAGGTCTGAAAGGGTTAAATGAATATAAATTTATTGGTACTCTATTTGAATATAAATTTATAAGAAATGTAATTGCATTTTTCTAAAAAAAATTAATTTAGGTATTGATGTAATACAGCATTCAGCTGCGAGTAAGTAATATCTTTTGCTATTGCAATCTTAAAACCAATTTTAATATATGTTTTTTTAATTTTATAATCCACAGTTTTATGGCTGTTACATGAAATTTAAAAAAATATGCTTATAAAAATGTTTGATATTTTTTTATATCGATCATAAAATTATTTTTATTTATTTCTTATGAAGCATTCCGACCGATTGATCAAATTAAAAATCGTTATCCACTCTACGAATTTCTCATATTGCCAAAGAGGGAAACAAAGAGAAACATCTCCAAAAAAAGGAAGTAAATACCAAGTCACTTGACGCAATATTTTTCAAAATTGAATTGTGTACTTTATTATATTCATAAAATGCTGCCGATTCCAGATAGGTTTCATTATATATATTGTATAGTATGTATATTCACCCAAAATCAGTATTTTAATAAATATAAAATATAATCAACGTAACAATGAGCTATGCATTTAATATAAATATGTATATATAGAAGATAGCCACAAGTATATTATAATAATTTGGCTAAATTTATCAATAAGATATTTTAATATTTTTAATATACGTAAATGTAACAATTTATATAGAGCGTTGTCTTGAAAAAAATAAATTAAAATGTAAGAATTCTCACTAAAAAAAATCAAATGTCTATGATTATACATAATTAAGTTTGTTAAAGGATATATGAATTAAAGATTGAACTTTTCACACAATAAGCTAAAATTACTGTACTCGAGAATAACCTATTACTACGAAATTATTACTCTCTCAATTTATAACAGTCACACATAATAATATAGTACGTGTTATTAATATCGGTACAGTATTTTAAGTACGAATGTAAAATTCTCAGATGTTATTAAATGCGCATAAACAAACCTAATATAATTTTAATTATATATTGAAATCTCAAAAGAAAGACTACATATGAATACTTCAATTAATCTTAGTAGATAAAGTAAAAGTTAAACTATAATCACAATATACCTTTATGATTAATTTTATCACATGTGTAATTGAATTAATTGCAAATATTTTGCTTGGCAACTGTCCTATATATTAAATTTTCAAAACCAATCATTTCGCCAGCTATATAAAATGCTATAAATTCGAGGAATTGTGCAAAAAGAAACGTATTTATGGAATGGACCACTAGCATAATAAAGAATTCTATTATTGCAGTGTACAAAGAAATGAAACGCAAGTCGTTTCTACAAATTTGGTTCATTTCGTTATGCGCTATTTAAGTCGCGTTGAATTAATTGAAAAACTGTAATTAAAATAATGCATTGTAACGAATATCTAAAGATATTGCTTCACTAGTTTTTAATTATTTAAATCAGAGATAAATTTACATAATTACATTAACTGTACACTTGCTGTACATCACAGTAAAAAAACATTTTAGCAAAATTTTGTATGAAAAATGGATCTATAATTGAAACTATTAAAATTAGTTATATTAAAAAAATGGTGAGTCGCATTACGTAAATATAAATACTGAAACTTTATTATTGATATAATAATATAAATGTAAATAATATACAAATTGTAATACAATATTATTTTATAATTAATTAAAGTATGGTGTGAAACTTGAATATTTATATTATAATATAAATGGAAATGATATAGAAATTGTAATATAATATTAATTTTATAATTAATTAAAGTATTCATTAATGTTAAGTATACAAACTTGAGAAGACCCTTTGAAAGTGACAAAATAAATAAATATTTTATAATATATTATATATACTTGCTAATGAAGAATGACATATTTTTGTCACCTGTATTTAAAACTTTTTAATGATTATTATTAAGTTTTGATTACAGCGCAAAGCTTTGAATATATTCTAGTTCATTTTTTTCGGTACACCAAGTGCTCATTTGAAACATGGCAGATGATAAAGGAAACATTTTTTTAAAAATACTTTTCAACTCAGATGTACGATTTTCACGTACGAAAGAAAGTTTTACCTGGAATTATTAATAAATCGTCCATTCGTATTCATACAGGAGAGAATATTATATTTCGGTAACAAAATGATAAGAATTCAAAATATTTTCTCACTTCTCGGTATACGGAAAATTTGTTTTCAACAGAAAAATAATTATTCCTACAAAGCTTAATTTTGATATTAAAAAAACTTTGTAGAGTTTGTATGAATTTTAAAGGAAAAACAGTGAATAAAAAATGTATCACTATATTTATATTTTTTATTATTATATATTATTACAAATTTTACCATCATAACAGGTTTTCCCAATGCGTCATAATGCTCATTATACAATTAAACGTTAAAAAAAAGTTTTGATGCAAGCCTAAAATTGATGAGCAGCATCCCACATATTTTTTTCCAACTCTTCATAGCTATCGCTGAAAACATCCTTGTGTTTGGCAAGCTCGTTGAGAAGCTGGATGGCTTACGCAAGAAAAGCGTTATCAAGCGTTGGCGTCGTGGTCGAACCAACAGGAATAAGGGACGCAATCACGACTCAGGTTCTTAAAGTTCGCAGCCGAAAGTCGCCAAGCATTGACAGGCTGTCGACATCGCCATTTAGTAACTTTAAAAATTGCTTCATTGAGTAGACGCTATGAATTGTATTGTCTATGGATACGACTCTCTTACATTTATAGAAATATCTCAAAAAAATTCTTTGAATTTTTCCAACAAAGTTTATTTCGTATTATTTTCCTTCACTGGATTCCAGACAATGGAGTCATATTCGAGGACTGTACGAACTAGCATATCGTACAGAACTCAAATCGGCAATAAATTATTAAAGTAACACGCGCTCCGCATAACGAAGCCGAGTATCCTTTGGTGATGCGGGTAAAAAATCTCCATCCCTTCGCCAATGTCACTCCCAAGTAATATATAAAAGTATTTCCGCTTAAAATACCTCCACCTAATCTGTAAGCGAATATCGTTTGGTAGGGGGATTTGGAAAACGTGACAACGTGATACTTGGTAATACTAAAAAGTAGTCATTTATCGATCGACCACCTCCACAGCAACTCCAGGTATAGAGAGTGAATCCGAATTTGTACGAATACTTTGAAATACTTTCAGATCACCATAATTTAATAAATATTTCAAGTTTTTAATTACCGCATGTATATCGATAAAAAACACTGGACACAGATCGGATCCCTGTGGTGCTCCAGAGTGAATGAAATACTCCATAGCTCACACGACTGACGTCGGCAATTTATCACATTTTTCATAAGTTTCTAATATATTTTTCGTTGATATAAGAATATTGTATGAAGTATATTCGTATCTACGCAAAAACTTTGTTTCAAAAACTGCGAGTACGTAGATGAGGATAAACCAATATTATCCGACAGATTGCTGTAAATCCAATACTCATGTACGTCTCCAACTTAGACAGTTATGCCGGAAGACTTGTGGCGGTTTAGGTCGTTTAGTAAAATGTTTTTTAAAAATACGCACTTAAGACATAAAATTTAGCAGATTAACGCCAAAAAAACAGCAATGAAAACAACTGTATGGTAACCACAGAACAAAGAATATAACCAAAATGTACATAGTAGAGCGACGAAGTTCAGAAAGTCAAATATATGATAGCTATATTTAAAAATATACCAATAAATCTCAGCGCAATTTCTTTTTAATTAATGTAAAAGTATCTTTATCTATTTAAAAAAAATAATAAAATATATTGCAATTTTAATCATAAATAAAAACAATTCGTATTTAAGAGCCCAGTGCAACTGAAATTTGTCGAAAATAATTTATAAAGTATTACAGCTTTTATAAGCTTAAATAAATTAAAGTAATTTTTAAATATCATCCGCTAGTTGTACCGATTAATTTTAAACTCTAATGCTCAATGATCTCTGATCGTGTTGCATGTACCTATGAATTGCAGATTTTTTAGTAAAAATGTTTGAACCTTTTTAAGAATGATTTATTGAAGCCCCCATGGTGCTGACGCCCCAAGAGACCGCCTGTGCAGCCTGCCCTTCTTGTTTTTGTTCAAACAATACTCGGGAACGCATGCGGAGGTGATTAGGTGGTACACAAAACCGAAGTTCTTACAATATCTCTGGATTGTAAATATTCTCTACTAGTGATTTGAGGAAGTGCTTTCTCATGTACACTCGTCGATGCGACTCAAGGGAATCATATCCCAGCATACCTTTGTGGGAACAAAAATAGATAATATTTATATTTCCTTGTGTTGCAAGAAACGCTGGCATAAGTGTATTATATCTTATGGAAACTACTTTAAAGGGCACAATATAAATATTGAAGAAAAAATAAATATTTTTTAATAAAAATGAAAATTGTCATTATTTTTATTACACCTTTTAAATAAATAAAAATATTCTGCTGTTCTAAACAAAGTTATTTTTAAATTTTATCTGCTATGACGTTGTTGTAGCAGTGTCTTGAGTTATATTTCGATAATATTAATCATTTGCATCAGGCGCGACTCGTCCAAGAAACTGAGGAACTGCAGCACCTGGATTATATAAATTACCAGGTACCCCAGAAACATGAAATCGAAGAAAAGCTATGCTTTTAGTGCGTCAGATAAAGTGTTTGACACATCATATTTTTTCACATATCGAAATTTGTTATTGTATACGTCTTAAAGTATAACGCGAGGGTTATGCCAGGTGCGCCCAGCCGTCGGTTCGCGTTCCGGGTTGATATGTTTATTTTGGGATACCCCCTAAAGAAGTTATCTCTAAACATTCAACAGTTGTTCTGAGCGTAAATAAGCATGCGGTGGACACGCCATTCTCTTTTGATACCGTTTTTTCTCTCCATTGTTAATTTTCTCTTGGATGTGTTTTCAATAATTTAATGAAGCAATTGTGAAAGATAAAAACCTAATCTCTGACGCATTAAAAGCAATCGATATAATAGATTATAATTTATTAGGCTTATAAAAAATATACATTATAAATAATATCACAATATGTTTAATAGAACAGTGCAGAACGTTAATTATTATCCGCGCATAATCTTGATAAGATAACATAATCGAAAGTAAAATTTATAAATAATTCATATAATATTTAATAAGTATACATATACATACGTGTCATGTTCTAATTCATCACATATTAAATCTGCGTTAATTCATTTTTCACTAAAATGTATAATACAATATATTGGGTAACCCAGTGGTCTGTGCCGTCTTTGTTCCCCCCACCCTTCCCCATTAAATTATCTAATTCGAAATCTTACTTTCTTTAAAGTCAGTAACTTAATGCATGTCTTCAATATAGCAAAACTTTCCGGGGCAGGCGGCTCATTTTAACCACATTACATCCATCGCGAAAATGCCGCCCCCAAGCAAGTGCCGCCCGGGGCGGTCCACGCTTTATTCGTAGCCTCAAAAAAGCGAACGATTCTATAATGTTAAAATTGTATTATAAGAATTAATTTGCCAGACACTGTGAAGCAAAAATGGGCCTGAAATGAATTTTCAATTATTTTTTTAGCATTAATGTGTATTTACAGAATCGTTTGTTTTTCGTGCCACCTGTATATAAAAAAATATTCTTTACAAAAATAAAAAAAATAATTAGTTATTATATTAATAAATAGTAAATATGTAAAATAAATTCCAGTTCCGTCCAAATTGCTGATCACAATAGACCATCTAAAAGAAATCTTTCCATACCCTCTAAATTTTTCATTTTATTCACTTTTTTTACTGATCATTCACACTATCACGAAAACGGAATGCGTGTGACGTGAATTCTTAACTTCTGAGAAGTGAAAAATATTTTGCGTTTTCCCATTGGGCAAATTTTGTTTTAAATGTATTTCGTGTGAATATTTTTCATTTTTTTAGTTGTGTATGATAACTTTTTTCAAAATAATGGCTAAGTGGCTGCAATTCTCTCAATTACGCATATTCATAAATGTTAAAGCAGCAAATGCTACAACGCTTTAAATACTTATGCACCTCAAAAAAGTATTTTTTTAAATCACTATACATATATTAAAGTTTTATATGGGCCCGGATTAAAATTCTGGTTTAAAGATTGTAAATTTTTTTATCATAGTGCATTTGTCGATATTACATGTATCTTATGAATGACTAATATATATACATATATGTATATATGTAGAAACAATAATATTAGAAGGCATAGAAGCTCTGCTTTAAACGGTTATTGTATTCACATTCTAGAGGAAAGTAGTAAAAAATTATATTAAGAAATAAGAAAATGTATAGCATACATAAGGTGCTCTTAATATAAGTGTAGCACAAATTATATGACGGCTGGAAAAAGACAATCATAAGACTTTTCTGGATACGCCAAAATAGGCTTTGGTTTCAAAATTAAAAAATACACTAAGAAACACATGAAAGAAAATATTGCTGATCCGATTATAAACAACGCCATATACAGAAACCAAAATCCACTATAATCACCAGTCCAAAACCAAATTACAGTCAGAATGAAATCTTCTATCATAACAATAGAGAAGAACATTCCATACCATAATCGGACCTTTTTAAAATTCACTTTGAACTCAATCAAACAAAACAGATACACATAACCGAGGAACAAATAAAAAAACTTTCTATAATAATTATTCTCCGTCCAAGAGTTCCAAATTAGCATACTGATTGCGAAAAGATAATGTACTATACAAACAGAGATACACGCCACTGGATAAAAATAGAAGAAGATTGCTATCGTCATCATCCTAGAAGTGATGAAGAGTAACCACGCCACGAAAGCTACCAATCTAGCCACGCCGTCTTCCTGCTCTACGCCTTTAATCACTTGCCTCTTAATCCTGACGGGAAGATCTATATTTTTATAATCTTTGTATCTCCTCTTTGGTATGTTATCCACAAACGTATTAGCGTTATTAACAATGATTTCTTTAATATCTGAGATGGATTTGATTCTTGGGGCGTGATTAGAAGGCGGAGTGATATGCTTCGACATGTCTACTATTTTACTTCTTAAGTTATCGTCGCTAGCTCTAATCTCGACATCTTCATTTATAGTGACTGTTCTTCTTGGTATGTCTACCGGTTCTTCGTACATCGTTTCTGATGAGGTACTTGAATCCTGGTCTTGTTCTTTTAATCTTGGTATGACTACAGGTTCTTTGAATATTTCATCGTCATGTCCTTCAAATAAACTATGATCTTTAACAATTGTAGATGCTTCGGATAGAGCATTCGATACTCGATATTCATGTTTTGATCTTAGTTCGACTTCATCTTCTCCGAATATACTAGGAATGAGCGTAGATGCTTCGGATACGGTTTCTCGTTGTTGATTTGGATATATTAACCGCGTTGGAGGAGTGAGCATTCTTTTTGCCGTCCAAGGATAATGAACGCCCAAAACTTTCCTACGCTCAAATCTCTGGTAAAACATTGTGGTGATTGCCATTCTGAATAACGCCATAACAATGCTGATGATTTGTAAGTTGACTGAAATCATTTAAAATATCATTAATAAACTGATTCTTTCTTTAAATTCAATTAAAATGACTCACCCATATCAGGATTTGATAATGTTTCAGTTAAAACGATGTAGAACTGCATAATAATATTAGGCGCTGAATGTAAATACGCTTGAAGGAAAAAATATAGTTCTACACTGTTTGGTTTCATCAGAATTCTCAAAGCATTCTCTCTTCTTTCCAAATTTGAGACATAATTGGCACACATCGCTTCCACAGACCAAAACATTTGATGAACAAACCTGAAGATTTACAAAAACATTCAGAGTAATATTTGCTTAATCAAGTTGCTGTAAATGCCAATAAATAAACAAATTATAAGGATTGAAACAAGAGACGAATGCTTCTCTCATGCTCATCATTAAAACAGCTAGATGACTGGAAGATAAAAATATTTCAAGAAAACCACATTGTTTATGATTAAGAGTTGAGGAATACGAAACAACTGGATTCAAAATACGGAATAGGAAAGCTAGTAACTTATACGTTGCACTAATTAAGAAATATGTATTTTTGTTTGTAGCAGAAAAATTAACATAGGATATTTCCCATATTTTTTTACACATAATCTACTTTATATGTAAATCTACTATTTTTAGTTGATATATTTTAAATGTAAGGTCACAATTATAATATATATATATATATATATATTATTATAGTATTACATAATGTTACCATATGCATAAATCAAATATTGCCCTACACATATTTTAATAAATTTGGTAATGTATTATAATAATATTAAATTTTAAATTCTCATAGGAGTGTTTCAAATTCATAAAACATTTATAAAGCAGAAAAATAAATATTTATAATAAAAAGAAGGTTCAATATTTCTTAAAATGACTAAGCAAGTATCATAATTCTTTCTATAAAAAATATTTAGTAACCTTTATGATCATTATTGCATATTTTTTTAATTGAAATACAATATAATAAGTTCATTATATACATATTTTATTCACCTATAAATTCCTGCGAATGGAAAGCCGAATACGTGCCAAATATTCAACATCAAGAATCTTATATTTGCTCTTGCAAATGGCTCTTTCGAAGGCCATCGGTCTATTGAAGACAAAATGAATATTGCTCCGGTGATAGATGGTAGAAATGTCAACAATAGTGTTGTAGAACCCCATCTGTAAGTACAATTATTTAAATTAATTCTAGTATATATTTTATTAAACATTATTAAAGTCGTACCCTGGATATCCTAATGTTATGAGGCTGCCCACTAGTGTAAAGTCGTAGAATATCAACAGCAAATAAATTATCAAACTAAAAAACGATGGCAGCAAGAAATATAATAATATCTTGCAGAAATTGTTCAGTTCGCATCCGAGCGTGTACACAGGTAACTCGTCCAGTAAAGATTTCATGATCCGATCATCACAAATTCACATTTTTCAGTTTCACCGTGATGTTATTACATATTTTTAACTTGTTATTTCACTTTGCACAGGCATTAGATTTGGGCGTGTGTTTAGCCGGAATCCGTTCATTTCTGTAGGTGGATATAATATTTGCAGATAAGATAAGATACGATAGGCGATAAAATCTAATTGTGCTCTATGTGAATATTTTGCCAACATATTTTAATTACTCACATATTTTAATACTTTAGAAGATTTTTATTATCAATTTTATTGTGGTTGATATCTCTATATAATTCCATAACAATTTATTTAGGACATTTTTATAACTACCTTATAAATTGCTAGAAATAATTACTATAAATTTAAAATTTATTTCTAACAATCAAAAAATACTGCTCAACGTATATTTTTGTCACAAAGATGTGCCACAGTGACAACGAACCTTTGAAAAAACTAGCTTTACTTTTTAATGTTGTAGTAGTTGCAGTCCTAGTAAAAATTAGTTACATTTTTCTCTCATATTTATTTATTAAAAAAGCAAAGACTATGTCCCAGGAATATTATTATACAAATTCACACCTCCGTACAATATTCCCCTGGCCGTACTCATTTTATTATACCTAACTATTGTTAAATTGTCTCTTTTTCTAGATTTTAATCTATACATCTTTATTTATTATTAAATACTTATTAAAATACTCTGGTAACATATTATTTTGTAAATTATATATAAATACTAAAACATTAATCTTCAATATTTCTTGAATATCCAACCATTCCAATCTATCAATCATACTTCTACAACTAGTAAATCTATTTTTATTTAAAACTACTCTCATTGCTCTATTTTGTAATTTTTATAACATCGTTTTATCTAATTCATTAAGCATATATAATATTGTAGCACAATAATTAAAGTGGGGCAATAATAACAAATTTCTCATTGTAGATAATATACCTATTTTTTAATATGTAATTACAATGTTCCTTAAAATTAATTTTTTTATCGACCATTACTCCTAAATATTTTATATTTTCAACTATTTCTATAATAGAGTTATCTATAACTATTTTTATATTATTATCTAACATATATTTATAATTAATATATATACATTATTTTTTAACCATATTTCTATTACACTTATCATTATTTAAGTTATCTACAACTTCTTTAACAATAGGTTTACATGTATAAACCCATCAATTTGACGGGGGTCCTTAAAAATAGGTATATAGTGACCAGATTTTCAAAAATAATAAGTTTCCGAAAATAAAAATTATGTTAATATATTTGCATTGTTGAAGTATAAAATAACGTAAAAAAAATACTTTCTGATACAAATCAAATCAGAAATCAGTCATTTTGACGGGTGCCGTAAATCTAGTTTTAACATTATCACCTATGCAATAAATTGAAGTATCGTCCGTAAACAGATGTATTGTATATTATTAATTATATCATTTATATATATAATATACAACAATGGTCCTAATTTGGAATAAGCATAATTACAGAATGATTTTATAACAACCTTTAATATTTCGTTCACTGATTTACTTATTATTAGCACTCATTCTAAAATCAACTCTTCTCTCATTTGTGAGATCATAAATATCTATCAATAATGGCCAACTGAGCATCTGATGTGATATCAGTAGTTTCATTAAGAGAAATCTAAAAATATTGACAATTATTTAAGTCTTTGATAACATTTCTTATTTTGTCCATCTGTAAACGATGTCCCAAAATGTTTGATACGCACATCATAAGTTCGCCATCACTGTCATATAGAATATCAACAGAAATTTATACAAATAAATAATTAAAAATACAGGTAATTTTTTGTGATCCTTTATTAAAATTATTTTGAAGAAAATGTTGTAAGTTTAAAAAATATAAAACTTCATGCAAATCTAATCGGCACTTCATAAACTATAGATAGACAGCTATTTTAAGTGTATAATTTATTCAAGAGAATAGTAGCCAATACAAATATGCAAATTGTTTATGTAAAGCAAAACTTAGAACAGATTTTCATATATAAGTTGTACATAGAAGGTTAAGATTGTTGTAAGAATTTGAATTGGTAATCACTTCATTGATATTGTAAGAATACCTCGTTAACAACGTAATAGTCTTGATAAATAAACATTCGTTTTAACAAAAATTATGATGTAAAAATATCAAGGTTTTACAATGTTTGACTAGTAAATAAAGAATATTTAACAAGCAATAAAAAACATACATTATGCATAAAAGTTTTATTAAAGCTATCTACAATATATACTAAAAATACACACAATATAACGTATTTTATTCGTCGTCTTTCGCTGGGTTCAAATCTTGCAAAGAACGAACACTGTGTTTCTCTAACAGAGCAATTATATCGCTGTCCGATTTACGGCATTCAAAATCATAATCCGACCCCAAGCTCCAGAGTTGTTCTATGTCGTAAACTTTACGCGTGCTTTCCGAAAATATGTGAAAAGCAATATTACCTAAAATAAATGAAAATATTTCAGAAACTCGTTTCGTACTCGTTTGTATTATATTAATTTTACATTTATACCTAAATCGATAGCTATCCACTCTTTAGATTTGATTCCCTCTATGCTCGGAATAATATCCTTGGGGCCTTTTTTGCGTTTATAAAGCTTTCTAATAAATTCGGCTAGCGCTATCATATGCCTGGTGCTCCTGCCGGTCGCAATGCAAATATAATCGACGTATACATAATTGTCAGGTACCGCACACACCACGATATCCTTAGCGTTTTCTCTCTTTAACACGTCTACCAGATCGTCTATATCGAAAACGCCGGTTACGCCCCCTTTAAATATAAAATTTGTTTAATATACTATTATATAAATTACATGATTTGCACAAACTTTTCAAGTTTAACCCGTCGAACTCGTCTAGATCTTCGATTTCTTGTTCGGTAGTAGCGTCGCGAAGCTCCTCGTCAGTGTCGCGTACCACTGGCGATCCGAAATCTTGGAATACTTTGTATTTGTTACCCAAAGCCGAATCGACCGGAATGTCCGACTTTCTGCTGATCGGAATAACTCTCCTAGGGAATCGAAGCGAAGAGCTGATGCGGAGCGCTCTGCGCGTTTCCGCAATATAATCGCTCGTCAAGAGACGCTTTGTTAGAGAACGAATCATTTTAAACCGAGTTGTTTATGACATATAACCTAAAAACTAGCAATGCAATGCGCAGTTGCATCATAACACACATAATAACGACCATCAGTACTATAGTAGGTACATATAAGGATAATTATAAAAAAATATTTTCTAGCAAAAACAGATTACAATTTACAAAAAGTGTTTTTATTTTTGTAGATAAATTCTTTCTTAAAATAAAAATTCAATTCTTGCAGCTAACTGTAGTTAATTTATATTAAAAACCGGACGATACGCGATCAATAAATAATAAACTTAGTTTGGAGCTCGATTCTGATTTTATTAAAGATAGATACGTTTTTAATCACTTTCGGCAAGTTATGTTGAACCAACAGACGTTGTGTGTATAGAATTTGAAAAGTTCTTCGACAAGGTTTGTCTTGGGTTATTATTAAAAAATTATCAAACTTCGGCTGCTCGGATGATTTAACTCGGTTATTCTCGAGTTATTTGAGCGATCGTAGACAGTTTGTAACCTATGGTGGCCAACCTGAGTTCTCTTGCTCTTAATGCTATTTATTAATTTAATATTTATTGCTAACTCTTCCCTACAGAGTGATTTAGACTCGGAATCGGCTTCCGATAACCGTCTGCCCTCTAGTATCGGAAAGTGCCATACTGTATCATTTTCTCGACATTTTGTAACATTTTGGCTTGAGAAACTTTAACTAAAGATCTCGGAATCGTTTTTGAGAGCAAGTGGAGCATCTCACTACACATACACAACGTCTATGATAAATTATCCAATGTGCTCGACTTTCAGTTATTCGCATCTTCTATGACACTATTTCGTAGCATTCTTGAATCGGGATCTATAGTTTGGAGTCTATAAAAGGATATTTGGTTATTATCCGTTTTTATATCCCAGCGCCTTTTTTAGGAGCGTTGGGATACGATTCATTCGCTGAGTTCTCGCAGAAAGTTGTATGTCGCTAAGCATTTCCATTTAGTTCGGTATTACCCCTCCCCCGTTGAGGCGTGCGATGTGACGTTTTTAAGTTTGGCCATAACAGGGCGTAGCGCGTCAGAGCGAGTTCGCCGGCCGGCCATCGCGGTTCGTCTGGGTGTCTAGGTGTCTAGGTGTCTAGGATCGGGCGCGGCGGCGGGGATGCGGCGAGGATTGTCGCGCCGCCGCCATGGGCAACTGCTGCGCGAGCTCCGCGCCGCCGGAGCGGGCCAAGCCGCCCAAGGAGGCGAACTTAGCGGGCGACGGCCAAGCGCCGCAGCACGAGCTCAGCGCCAACAACCTGCAGCATATCAGCGAGCGGCAGCTGGACGACGGCGACCCGGACCCCTCGCAGCACCCCTGCGCCGCCACCATCTTCATGGAGCGGTCGCGCCAGGAGAACGGCCAGAGGCCGCGCCACGGCCACACCAAACAGCTGAAGAAGAG
This sequence comes from Plectrocnemia conspersa, assembly GCF_051122295.1. Classification (NCBI taxonomy): domain Eukaryota; kingdom Metazoa; phylum Arthropoda; class Insecta; order Trichoptera; family Polycentropodidae; genus Plectrocnemia; species Plectrocnemia conspersa. The sequence goes on from NW_028277171.1 coordinate 2,711,209, forward strand.
CTCCTCCTGCTCGACCATCTACCTGGACGACAGCACCGTATCGCAACCTAACCTCAAAAACACCGTCAAGTGCGTAGCCTTGGCCGTCTACTATCACATCAAGAACCGCACGGACCAGCGCCGCGTCGACATCTTCGACGAGCAGCTGCATCCGCTGACCAGGGGTCGCGTGCCCGACGACTACGACCGCCACGACCCCGAGCACAAGCAGATCTACAAGTTCGTGCGCACGCTCTTCAACGCCGCCCAGCTGACGGCCGAGTGCGCCATCGTCACGCTCGTCTACTTGGAGCGGCTGCTCGTGTGCGCGGAGCTCGACATCCAGCCCTCCAACTGGAAGCGCATCGTGCTGGCCGCCGTCCTGCTCGCCTCCAAGGTCTGGGACGACCAGGCCGTCTGGAACGTCGACTACTGCCAGATCCTCAAGGAGATGACAATCGACGACATGAACGACCTGGAGCGGCAGTTCCTAGAGATGCTGCAGTTCAACATAAACGTGCCGTCGAGCGTCTACGCCAAGTACTACTTCGACCTGCGCACGCTCGCAGAGTCCAACGACCTCTCCTTCCCCGGCGAGCCGCTCAGCAAAGACCGGGCCCAGAAATTGGAGGCCATGTCGCGCGTCATGGAGGACAAGCTCAGCGCCGAGCTGCTCAAGAGCGGGGTCAAAAAGTGGTCCAGCGTCGACGACGTCAGCCAAGGCGGTCCCAGGAGGAGCGTCGCCATTCTCTCCTAGTGATATCGTTTTTTTGATATTTCATTATCGCGCCCTGCGGAGGGTTTCAGTTCCAACTGTCTTCCACTGGGATACACCGAAACTATAATATCGACATGCAGTCTATTTTTCACCAACGTTAACTTTCGTAATCGACGTAATCTTTTAACCCTTTCCGCAGCGACCGATTCATGTCTCTTTTCGTAACACTTACGCGATTCATTATAAAGCGCGTCCGACTGATTTTGAATCTTGACGCGATCCAAACATTTTATACGATACGCTAATAAAGTAAGTTTTTCGAATAGAGTACTGTAAGAAATTTTGTTTAATACTATTTTTATACATTTGTGTATATATACATGAGACGTTGGCGATCCATCGATCCTAGTCTCGTAGTCTTTTTTTCTCTATATTTTATAAGAAGCAATAATTTTTTATATATATTTCGTAAGGAGATAGTTATTCATTAAAAAAATTCACAAAGATGCATTTCGACAAACTCGTTATTTATTCCAAAATTAATTATTACATATTGTATGCGTTATGTATAAACTTGTTTTATTTCTTAGCATTTATCGTACATTAACATTGGCGATTTTAAACAAATGTTGTACGACACTAATATTGTAATAGCATATTATATATAACAAAAATATAACTAATAAAATCATATTTATTTATCTTCTCTTTTTCGCTTGTTCCTTTTTATTCTTCTTTGTCGATTCCTTTTTACTGCTCTTTGTTTTCGTTTTCCTTTTTTTCTTTGCGGGTTCTGTAATAAAATTAAGTCAGCGTAAACAATCGAGCAATAAAACAACAGCGATTCGAGTTCCCTATGTTGGCAGCACTGTAAATCAGACAGCTGTCAATAATCACCCATGTTCAAAGTGTTTGCAAGAACACATACGAAATGGATCATTCAACGCGTTAAAATTGTTATACAGAAAACAAAATTCTGTACACTGTCCATCAAAATTTTCAATTTCATCGTCTTACTGAGCGAACAAAATTGGCGCCCGTACAGTCAAGAATATTGCTGCTGTAAGCGAAAGTGTGACCGAAGGCCGAAGACCCGGAATTGTCGATTCGTCGGCGTTTGTAACTTTTTTATTGCTACATTTGGCGCATTTTGTATCTGGATTTGCAACTACACCCGAGTAACATCATTCAGATAACATGAACGGTGAACAATTTATGCAGTGTTAAGAGCTGATTTTTCAACAAAAATCTTCTCTGATAAGGCACATTTCCACCTCTCAAGAGTATGTTAATAAGCAAAATTGCCGCATATGGGGTGAGAAAAATCCTCATGATTCACAAGAGACCATTTATTACATGCCAAAATTGTGCGCATTGTGGTCAGGTGGCATCGTTGTGCCTTATGTACCTTACTTTTTTTAAAACAATGAATATTGGACTGTAACAGTCAGCTGTGAGCACTATAAGCACACAATGACCGACTATTTTTCGCACGAAATTGAAGAAATCGATATGGAAGACATGGGGTTCCAACAAGACGGCGCAACTTTCCACACATCGGGTGCTACATTGGACCGTTTTGTATGAAAAGCTCCCAGGTCACATTATTTCACGCTTTGGTGACGCCAACTAGTTGCCAAGATCATACGATTTAACACCGTTGTATTTTTTTTTTGTGGGGTTACACTAAGTCGTTTCTACGCCGACAAACCTGAAACGTTGGAGCACCTAAAAATCAATATCCGCCAAGCTGAGATACCGCCCAAAATGTACGAAAAAGTCATCGAAAGGATCGGCTGCCGCAAAAAGTCCAAAAGAGGCCATTCAATTGATATTATTTTTCATAATTAAGGAAATACAATGTTCGATTCATAAAGAAAAATTAAAAATATTCTTAAATTTGTTTTTTTAAAAGAACTTGTACATAACTAGAATGGCCTTAGTTTCAATTTGCGGCTCAAAATTCTTAAAAAGAAGGCCAACAAAATGCATGTCTGAAAAATATGCATGGCGAGGATATCACGTGACTGCAAAATTACAAGTATTGCAATCCCAATATCCTATATACGTATGAAGGTTGTCACATTAGTCTGTTTTTTACTTATATTTGCAAAAATGTAAAACTTTTTATAAATTAGCGATAATTTCACTATTCTTTGTGTTTGTTAAAGGTATCATATCAATGATGCTATTTAGTAACAGGATATTTTTTCTTTCGATATTTTCAACCTTAAATCAACAATGGCAGTGTAGATAAAATAATCTCAGATAAGCTATATTATGCTTTATGAGTTTCAACTCGGACATAATGCAGCAATAGCAGTTAAAAACATATGTAATGCAATGGGCAGGGATGCCATTCAATTTAAAAAATGTCTAATGTGGTTCTAAAAATTTTGACATTGAATATCTACGTAAGAGCGGGTATGGGTAATTAGTGAGGATATTAGGGCTGCCATCAAAGGGGGCCCAATATTAACGTTACAGAAATTATCACAAAAACTCAACGTGTCACCTACATCTACATCACCTACAAAAAATAAGCAAGAATCGAATGAAGCATATCTAAACCGAATTTTGACCAATAGGAGAGTGCAAAAACAATTATTATCTTTTCGCAGAAGTCAAAAATTCACGTCCAAAGCAATAAAATCGTTTCGATGCGACGGCGCCAAAACGATTTTATTGCTTTTGACGTGAATTTTTGACTTCTGAGAAGGGATAATTGTTTTTTATGGGCTCTCCTATTAATCAAAATTCGGTTTAAATACGCTTTGACCATTACATTTATTTCGGAAGTCCGTAGTAATATCGGTAAGGATAGCTATCATATTTTTAAAACATAGTGCAGACAAACAATGGAGCAATATGCGAAATGCGACGTCTGTTTAAACTTCTGATTATTTATTCCTGAGAGATGAGTTGGCTTAATTTGTATTTTGGACTTGACCTAACGAAGGTTATAAAGCTATAATTAATTTTAGAACTTTAAAAATTAGGTTAGGTTTGGGTTTGAATCTAATGTTTGAGAGCCAAATGACACTGAAACGTTCTTTGTATTTGAAGAGTAATGAATATAAAAAGACAAAACTAGAAGTTTTGCACTATATTAAAACTGCTGAGAAAATTGTCCATATTTGTAAGGCATTAGGACTTACGTGGTTTACCATTCAAACAATATGTGACAATAACAAAAAAAATTATAGCACATTTGCAATTGGCTTCACTTTCAAGTGCATCAAAATTAACTCGACAAAGAAGTAACGTTATGGAAAGAATAGAAAACTATTGAGCATAATTAACAAAATTAACAAAAGATGCCAATGATCCAAGAAAAGGCTAGAAGTATTTTTGAAAATTTTAAGAGCGGGAAAAATTTATAAATCGACATAATCTACACAGTATTAAGATGAAAGGCGGAACAGCTGCCAATACGGATACATATGCAGCTCAAGAGTATCCTAACTTGAAAATAATTATTGAAAGAGGTGGATACCTTCCGGAACAAGTTTTTAATGTGGACGAAACCGGAACCTATTGGAAACAAACGCCTGAAAGAACTTATATTTCAAAGTAAGAAAAATCTGCATCTGAAGAAAGATTTACTTTGCTTCTTGGTGCTAATGATGCAGAGGATTTTAAGCTAAAAACACTTTTGGCATATAATTCTGAAACTCCGAGGTGCTTTAAAAATTTAAATAAACAATTACCCGTCATTTGGAGATCCAAAACACTCTTTGTGGATTGGTTTAAAAATTACTTTTTCCCTGCAATGGAAAAATATTTTCAGGGAAAAAATTTAAGCAAAAAGGTTTTGCTCCTATGGGATAATGCTCCAGACATCCTATTAATTTATCAAAATCATCTGAAAATATGGAGATTGAGTAACTTCCTAAAAATACAACATCCCTAATCCTAACCTGTGCATTAAAAAAATTCGGTATTCGAAACCAAAAAGGAGGCAAAGACCTATCTCGGGTTGCCAATAAAAAAAATATTTTATAATTTAGAGCCCAAAACAAATAAAAGCTCAGTATGTTAAGTTGGCATTGACACATTTTTAAGAACGATGTAATCCTTAAATTTAAAAAAAAATTAAACACAATGATTTTTTAGCACTCAACACAGAAAAAGTACGCTAAAAAATCTCATGTTCTACGGTGGAACAATTCATAAAATGAATATTACTGGATTAAAATAAACTCGAGGTAATCGAAATTAAATAAAAATATAAAATTTTATGTTTTACAGAAGCTAAAAATAATAGAAAATCAGCATTAAAAAAATCTTGACTAGAGTGAAACTTAACTTTAACGTCACACAATATACCTGAATCTGATGAATCGTCCGATGAGCTGGAGTCACTCGATGAACTGTCGCTGCTTCCACTACTGCTGTCGCTGCTGCTACTGCTACTGGAACTAGAAGAGGAGCTGGATTCGTCTTTGGTTATATCTATTGAAACGTTCGGTGCGGCCTGTAAATAATTTTTTTAATTAAAATCTTATCTAACAATTTTACGTTACTCGAGTTGTATCAATGCAGCTTCCCACTAAATGGTAATCTGTAAAACAATACTCGCCTTGGGTGCTTGTTTAAGATGATCTCTAAGCTCGTCCGTAAGACCTCCCAAACCGATCGAAGTGAAGAAGTTGATGGCGAATCGAGTGTTTTTAGGATTATCTCGGGGGAAAAGTCCTGCAAACGCATCTTGCAAAGTCCTAAAAATATACATATAAATTCAACTTGTGTAATGGAAATTTCAACGTCGACACGACCAGTGATTTGCAAAATTATCATAAATTATAATTGCAGAGTGGCGCAGAGAAATTATGCATAGCAAAATAGCCGCAGATAATCTCTTTGAAAAGAAACTGTCGACGAAATTCATGAGGCATGCACAAGACTCAAATCACATCGAAGGATACTTAATTGATCAACAGCATAATTTACATGTAACGAATCAGAAACAACAAAATCACTTCTTTTCTATTAGTACGTGTTTAAATTAGTTGTTCACATCACACTGTCTAAAATAAGTTAAACAGCTCAGTGAATATGATTCATACAAATTCAGACTATCTTTAAAAACTATTGAAAGGAACCTTTAGAGCTCAAAAAATGTCTAAATGAAGAAGCACACATTTCATCATAAATACTAACCGAAAGAATCAAAGTTGTAACCTTCAGAAAATAATAAAAAAAAAAAAAGATTTGACGAATTGCAATGAGTCAAAATAACTGTGGTTAATGTATACGTCAAACCGCTTCTAAAATTTAGATAAGAAATACTTTCCAGGAAAGAGAAAGGATGACTTGCTAATGGAAATTTCAGTGAATCATCCAAATCTAAGAAATTATATTTCCGAGCACTCCTTCCTCCGTTAGGTAACGTATTCGAACTACGTTTGGTGCTAATAGTTTAATCTTCACTCAGGAAAGACAAATGTATACCACAGCAATAGGCTGCAGTCAGAGCCTAGAGTCTGCGACCTCAAGAAAGTGTCCTTAAATAGCGGCATATTCACATTTTGGAGATTCTGAAAGAACTTTGTTTTAATGTGTTATCTAATTACCAGCGCTTGCGATCCCAAGTATTGTTTGAAGTAACTAATGCAAGAATAAGAGTATTTGACAACTAAAGTTTCAAAGAGATTTCTCGGATACTTTTATGATAGCGGTCGACAACCTTTAGTGCTCGCCCACTTATTGCCACCACAGCCAATGATCATGATCTGGAGGTATAATTGGATTAGCTTATTTTTTACTGGACTTTTATTACTAGTGCGCTAGGGCAGGGCTGCCCAACCTGATTTTAAGTCGGTCTTTAAATTAAGATTTTAAAAATAAAAATATATTGATCAAATTAAAGATCGAGAAATGGTCACGAGACGAATTAAAAAATTAGGTGAGAATATAATTTGTCTACTAAAAGAGGACATAAATATATGCATAGCCTTATCTTTACAATTTGATGAATCAACTAATGTAATTGATACTGCATAATTAATGATATTTATCCGGATGGTATTTGAAGATTTTTCAATAAAAGAAGAACTCCTTAAAGTAATACATACACACGGTAAAACAAAAGGAGAAATATATATATACAGTTGTAATAACTTTAAAATAGAAATAAAATTTCCCATTTATAAATTGTTTTCGAATACAACAGACGGTGCTCTATGTATGACTGGTCGCTATAATAATCTTATTTTTTTATGCCAGAAAGATCATTTTTATCATACCATTGCATTATCCACCAACAAGTTTTATGTTCAAAGATATACATGATGTTATGGAAACTTTACAAGGCAGTACTCTTCTGAGACGTCTATTTCAATTAGAAAATGGAGATAATGGAACTTTTGTTACGCATTTATGTTTGCTGGCTTAGCAGAAGTCGAGTCTCTTGAAGTTTTTAGAGTTATTAGAAGACAAAGAGTTTTCTCACTGATAAAGGTGATAATTACTCACAATTAACAAACAGTGGTTATTTATTTAATCATTCTTAGCAGACTTTAGTTCGAAACCCAAGTGATTGGAATCTTAAATTACAAGGCCAAGATAAATATTTATTAGATAAGATAAGCTTGTTACAAGTAATACAAGATTTTGAAAAGATTGAAAATATCACTTCACGCAAAAGGTCTTTAGAAGTTTTAGAAACTTTCATTAGGTTAAGTCTAAAATATTTCTCTCAGGGTAAAATAAGCAGAAGAAGTACAGACCTTACCAATATTAATATGGACATCTGATATGAGAGTATTGGTTAAAGTGTATTCAAACCAAATTTTGGTCAATAGTAGGACGCAAAAAAAATTATCACCAAAAATTCACGTCAAAAGTAATAAAGTCGTGTCAACGCTGTCGCAGTGGGAACGGTCATTAACGACCGTTCCCACTGCGACGGCGACGGCATGATTTTATTGCTTTTGATGTGGATTTTTGACTTCTGAGAAGGGATAATTATTTTTTGCGCTCTCCTATTAGTCAAAATTCAATTTAAATATCCTTCATTCGATTTTCATTTATTGTAAGTCGTTATAAAAAACTTACTACATATTGCCTTATGGAACACCAACGGACTATCGCAACACATACAATAATTTTTTGTTTCTCCAACAACACAAAATTGACGTCTTGCTGGTTTCTGCAATTCATTGTACGGAAAATCTTCTGTTGATCAAAATTCTGTTTAGATATGCTTCGTTCGACTCTAGAACGACTTTGATTATAAAAAGTCTTGAACTCTAAACAGGGACATCATTTGGGGGGGGGGGGGGAGGCAGGTAGGGGCATTTGCCCTCCCCCCTTGAATTTGGCCAGAAAAATTCATATAATTACCAGTGCTTGCATTCCCAAATATTATTAAAATTAATATTTACAAAATATATAATATAGCTATAAATACTTACACATCCTTCAACCTCTCGTTGAGCTTTCCCAAGCCCATGTACTCGGCCAATTCTTGAAACAGTATTTTAACGAATATTCTACTGGAGCTGGTGGTGTCTTCTTCGTTCAATTTGACGCAATCTAGTGCCTCCCAACTGATGGCGTCCGTGAAGAATAGATGTGCGAAAAACTTGCTGACGTTTCTTAATCTGTTAGTGTCCAGTCTGTGGGCGGTACCGTACGAGTCTTTGAAGATCTTCTCGAAAGGACCGACATATATTTTATTGATCTGACAGAATCTTTGCGCCAACAGGCCGTAAAACTTTTCATAAGTCCTCTGTTCGGCGCAGCAATCCAAAAACATATGACACAGTTCCACTTCTTGTCCGGGCTTCAACTGCATCTTCATGAGCTTGTGGGCGCATTCTTGGAAATCCAAACTCGAGTGGATCGTCAGATATATGGTCCTCCGCAAAGCGATCAGATTCGTTTCGGTATTGTCGATTATTACGCCTTCCTTTTGAACGCTCTCTTGGTTCTCTTCGTCCGATTCGGAGCCTTCTCCTTCTCCGTCCGATTCGTCGTCTGAATTTGATTCGGCATCGCTTCCGAGTATCTCTTTGCATAGATCTTTGTACTTTTCTTCGTTAGTCTCGTAGTTAGCGTCAAATTTGAACACATCTGAAATATAATAATTAGCATTAAGATCGTTATTTTTTTATAAGAGCATTTTTTAACTTACTCAACAAATCTTGGGGATCGGTGACTTCGTCCAACATAATTAAATGAGTGAACTGATCTTCTTCGGGAACCAATTCCAAGTCTTCTTGTACGGCCACGTGATCTTTAAATCCGTCTTTTCTGATTTGAAATATTACTTCGATCATGTACTGAACTCGTTTATCTAACTGTCCCTCGTGTAAGATATTCCGAAGCATTTCAAAAATAGCATTAACTCCTTTCGATGACACTTCGGTCAATTTTTGTCCGCATTCTTTTAAAAAGGCTATAGCGACTTCCACCGAATCGTCGGTGGGACTTTCAACTAACAAAGTTAATATCTCTAACGCTAATATCTCATGAGAGACTCTCTGATTTACGAGATGGGCTATGAAGGTAGCGGCGGATATACACAACGGTTTATCGTTTCTTTTAAACCCGCGTTTGAATTGAATGACTAATCTTTTAAGTAGCAATTCGCCTATGTTTGGAAATCTGGAGTTGATGGCGGAGGTCAGAGCGGCATAAACGTGAGTGAAAGTCGGAGACGCGGCTTGAGCTTGAATCACCGATCTACACAATAAACCTCTACCTCTAACGATATTTTCTCTCAACAGTTCTTTTATAATCAAAGCGATGTTTCCAGTATTTATTTTATTGATATAACCGTGGATGGACTTCTTCAAGGCTTCCCACGATATCCTCTGATAAGCCGCCGAACTCTTATCGGTAATCTCGGCTCTCATCATTTTGAGTTTAGCCGGAGGAATATATGCACCGCCCGTTTTCGTTGTTAACAAGTCGTCTTTTTTAGGCCTACGTTCGATTTTGTTCTCGGAGCCGTTCGCTTCGCCTGATGCGTCATTTTTAGAATCTTTTTTTTCGGAAACGTAATAGCGAGACCCGATTTCCAAGTCCTCCTCTCTTCTATTAGATCTTTTCTGAGAATCATAATACCTCGATCCGACTTCTCCTCTGTTGGATTCTCTCCTATCTGGATCGTCTTTATCCCAGTATCTCCTATGGGATTGTTCATAGTCTCGCCTATCGTTTATCGTATATTTATACCTCTTCGAATCGTCATATTTTGATCTGCCGGATTCGTACCTGTCACGTTTATCATCTCTGTTTTTCTTACGATTTTCATCATATTTATCGCTTTTGCGTCGTTTATCGGTGTCGCTGCGGCGTTCTTTACTAGATTTGCTTTCTTTTTCGTCTTTTGAGCGTTCCTCCGTTTTCTCGTTTTTGGCTTTACTTTGTGAAATATCTTCGCGCTCTTTTTCCGGAATTACTTCCGGAGATTTACTTTTTGTCATTTTTCAAAGTAATAATATATTTATTCGAACCGATTCGATTAAAAATAAGTCACGTGTAAACAAACGTGCGCCTTCAGGCCGTAACAAGAAACAGACGCGACATTAACTGTCAAACTTCTCACGCTGCTCTTAGCACGACAAAATCCGACCATTCATTTACATATTATAATACGCTGGCATTACACGTTGCCCTGTTTAATGTTAGCAGTTCGTATCATTTCATTATGATATTTTATGATTTTTTGCTTTGTTTTATTATTTTTAATTAATCGCGTAGTACATAATCGTGGCGCATTGGGGTAACCTGTTAGGTCACGATGGTCTTAATTTAATCTAAATAAATATTTATATTATTAAAAAAAAATATAAAACTAAATACACCATATTTTCTTACAGTAAAAGCACCAGTTATTATCACGTTTAGTACTGCTAACTTTTAATTATTCAACGAACAAAATTTATGCATTACAATCATAAAAAAATTAGATTAAACAACATTTTATTTATAGTGTGCATTAAAATATATAAAATCTACAAAAGCACGCGAAACTCTCTCATCTACAAATCTAAAATCTAAAAATACTCTGAGATTGTACGCAAAGTTCAAGATTTACGATTGCCATCGGAACTATATTACGGATTGTAAAAAATTGTTAATTTTAGATCCAAGAAAATTCTGGAGATTCGTTAACTAAAAACAGGACGGTCACTCCTCGCTGACATCGATGAGTTGGAACAACATCAATTTTGAACGTTCTGAAGAAATTGCCGACGGGTTTGCTAAATATTTTCAAACCCTTTTTTCTTCAGGACCAGATTTTATCCCAGACTACATTTTGAAAGGATGCAAGTCTGGTATTTTGAACCCTCTTCGGTTTATATTTAATTCAAGAAAAGGAACAATTGTAACTGATGAAAAACGGAACATCACTATCCAGTCTATGTTTATCCCGGCTCAGTGTGCTACAGCACGAATCTGATGTGTTCTCTCGTCGTTTGATCGTCAGCCGCAAAGATGAGGTGGCTGCGATCGGTGGCGATGCTCGCGCTGTTGACTTCGTGTCTCGCAGGTCCTGCGACGCTGCACGCGCACGCTCACGCTCATTCTCATTCTCATTATAATTCCGATTCGGACGAAAACAAGATTCACGGGCAGCGCGAGCACGAAGCGCACGGAGCCTCTCATTACAAAGACGGCGAGCACCACTCTGAGTTTGACCACGAATCCATTCTGGGTAAAAACGGGGTTTAAACTCCCAAGATCAGACATAATTGCTCAACTAAATTATAAATTATTATTATATTAGGGAGTATCAAAGACGCCGAGGAATTCGATCATCTACCGATCGAAGAATCGAAGCGCAGACTGGGCATTTTGCTCCTACGAATGGACGTAAACGGCGACAAGTATATAAGTAAACAGGAATTGAAAGACTGGATCATGCGTTCGTTTACGTTAGTATAATTTTTTTTTAAATTGTTAACCGTTATTATCCATTTTTACTCAATTACTCAAATTACCACAGTAAACTGTCGGAAGAAGAAGCTAAAGAAAGATTCGAAGAAATCGATTCGGACGTAAGCGGCAAGGTGACTTGGAACGAATACATTGCCGAAACTTACGGCATTGAATCGGAATACAGTATTCACGTAGACGAGAATAGCAGCGATGAATCGGTAATTACATTATATACTAATATTTCGTTTACTTTCGGCCAATAACTGATTATTTTATAGATGATGAAGGAAGATAAGATCATGTTCAATGCTGCAGACGAAAACGGAGATGGTAATCTCAGATTTGAGGAGTTCATACTGTTTTCTAATCCCGAGGAGCATCCCAAGATGCACCGTTACCTTTTAGAGCAGACGTTGAGGGAAAAAGATCTGAACGGCGACGGAAAGATAGATTTTCAAGAATTTATCGGCGACAAAGGTATAATAAAATGTGTATTTTCTATGTACTTTTTCTAGTGCAACTTTTACATTTATCTGAACCTTTTGGGAATATACTAGACTATATTATGGACTAAACGAATTCGTAACTTCACTTATAATCACCATTATGACATAACTAACCATCAGACTTTCACAGTTGTTTTTGAATTTTTGTCGTTTGATGATCTTGATGCGATAGAAGCACTATTTAATCTGTTAGTCTCAACCCTATTGGAATTAAAAAATTAGCACCAATTCTATGATCACTATTACGGGTGCCTTATAGCAACTGAAGGTCTGCACGATCTGGTAAAATACACCTAGTTGCAAATATTTTTTAGTATGATTTTAAATTTGTCATTTTTCAAAAATTTTGCTCTGACAAAAGAAAATATTTTTCCAATTTCTAGCTGACCTTTTGATTCTGAATTAATAATTAAATTTTAAAGTAAAGAAGTAAAAAACTGTTATAAAAATTACTATTTTCATTATTGTAATATATAGTGTATATACACTATGTACACTCGGGTCTCTTTCACAATTTTTTAACACTAGAATTACCAAAAAATTCACATACCATATGGACACCAGTAATTCTGACTGACCTACAAATAAAATACCTTGTTCAGAATATATTTATTTATAACCTATTTTTTCCTTTTAAATAGCTTTATATAGTATGTTATTTTCTTAAATGATAAAAAATATATTTATATTTTAATATATAATTTAAAAAAATAAGTTTTAAAAAACTACAAAAATAATTACTTGCTACAGTTTTTTAACGCACCAGATACGTTCCACCGTAAAACTTGTAAAAAAAGTGATAGAATACATAGAAAAATTGAAGATTAGTTGGAAAAATGGAAGATTATTATAAAATAAAATGGTTGTGGGCTTGTGTTTTTTTTTAATTTGAATTTATGTTTTTAACTCAATTTAAGAACTTTTTTGTCTCGTTTTTAATTTTATAAATTGTGAGAACACAATTATTTGATTTATAAAATAATATTGAAAACAAAACATACCATCCTTTTTTTGCTTCAAAATAATCACAGATGCGGACGTTAGTGGGCCAGTTGCATTGCTTGCATATTCAACCAATATGTAACACGCTTTGAAGTAAAGCTACAAAGGGAACTTTCGGTATTTTTTTAACGCCTTCAACAATGAATGGTACTTCTTAAACAGATACCTCTATGGGGATGAACGACGCAGGATATTGGGTCTTGCTACGTTTTTTGTGTGCTGGCAAGAAATCTGACTTTTTATCAATTATTTTTGTAGTATATCTACTCCTTAACAGATGTCACTAATAATATTTTAATTTTGTCTCACGGAATATTAACACAGATCTAAAGGTCAACGACACAGGTGAGTTGCCTGTTGATTCATTCTACACTCCATTATCTCACCAGTGACTCGTGTTGTTTTCTCGAGGATAACAAAGATTTATCAATAAGTAAAGATTATTTTACAAGCCAACTCAGTTTTTCTAAATTTGATTTCAAAAAAATATAGAAATAACAGGCGACTCACCGATTAATCACAAAAAATACAGGCAATAAATATTTGACTCTAAACTCCATACATAACTACAATAACAAAAATTAACAATTTTATTATTTATAATTATAATATGGAAACTAAAATTAAGATTAAAAATAGACAATGCATCATAGGCATAATAATCAATGATAAAAATGCAATTAAAATCGTTTTTTTCAGTAATGTAATTTCTGCTTTTTCTAGGGGGGAGGGGGGAAAGTTGGCCAGTCAATCGTCATTTTCATAATATTTATTTTTAATTTAGATTCATAATATTTCATTTAATGGAAACATAGTGTAATATCAAAGTGCAGACAAACTATGGAGATACAAGATGCAACATCCGTTTGTACTTCCTTCCCTTATTATCTCCTGAGAGATAAGTTGGCTTAGTTTGTATTTTGGACTTTAAGAAGTTATAAAACTAAAACTAGTTTTAGAACTTTCATTAGGTTTGGTTTGGTTTTAAGCAGCAAATAGACGTTTCACGAATGTCAAATTGAGTTTTACATACATTATAAAGCAACATATAATTTCACTAGCGCCTATCAGCTAAATTATATTTTCGCTAGTAGAAATATATATATATATATTTACTAGTGAAAATGTATTCAGATTACCTGTGAAAATGTATTCAGATTACCTGTGAAAATAAAAGTTGATAAGTATGTAAATGTAAATAGAAAAGTTGAAATCATATAATTTAACTAGCACCTACCAGATAAATTATATTTTTACTAGTAAAAATATTTATTAACTGGTGAAAATGTATTCTGATATAATTTCACTGAAACAACACTAAAAAATATTTTCGTGATAGATTCGATACAGTTTTTTTAGATTTTCTTTGTGGAATAATCCGAGAATTTCCAGCTTATAGTCAAGGATGTCATTTCAGCTATTTCCAGGGGGGGATCAAAAGTTGACCAGTCACTTATCTTTTTCTATTATTTTGATTTCGTTAAGATTCATAATATTTCATTAAATGAAATGCATTTTTCTGACCAAATTTAATGCAGATGCCCCCCACTTAGGAGGGGGAGGTGTGAAAATGTCCCCCCCCCCTCCTAAATGGCATTTCTGTATTTTTTAAATTTTGTAATAGCACAATCAAAAGACAACAAATTTTTCAAAACAATTTCATAGAAACCTTATTGTAAAAAATTTAATGATACAACTAAAATTAGTATGAAATAGTACTTATAAACCATGTCATATTGTCTTTGTGGCTTAAGATATCAAAATATATAATGTACTTATTGATTTTTATATTTTTGTTTATAGGAATTGAACAAGACAAAGAATGGCTTGCTGAAGAAAAAGATAAATTTGACAATGACTTTGATTTGAACCACGATGGATATCTATGGGGAAACGAAATAGAAAATTGGATTATTCCTAACAATGAGTAATTTTATTTTTATTAAATATGTAAGCCAATTATGTATTATATTTATTAAAATATTTTTTTTATTACAGAGAAATTGCCGAAGATGAAGCAGAACATCTATTTGCATCTTCCGACGACGATCACGATCTGAGGCTCTCGTTTTATGAAATAATAGAACATCACGATTTGTTCGTCGGCAGTGAAGCGACAGATTACGGTGATCAACTCTTGGGATCGCACTTTGAAGACGAATTGTAGATTTTTTAAACTCATAAAATATTTATTATTTTGTTATGATATTCTGTATTAAACTCCATGACATGTTTTATTATTGATTTAATTTTATAAATTGTATTCAGTATTTATTCTAGTCTTAAAATTGTACCGTTATATCAATTTAAATGCAGTTTACCCGTATAATGTGCCATTTTTATATGAAATATTAATGACAAATATATTGTAGGAACAATTATTGTGATATTGTGATGTTCGAGTATATGTGTAAATGTGTTCACGTAAGTTATCTGATATATGCGTGTACATATTTGCATAAACAAACTGATTTTATATAATACATAATATTTGTAACGAAAAATATTGTAATAATCGTAATATGTGTATTTTATTACTATACATGTGTAAATAAGGATTTTAATTGATTAATGTAATATTACGCGCATAATTCGTATTAAAATACATTTAAATAAACCAAATTTATTTATTTCTTACCTTTTAGTTTAGATCTAGGATCAACATACATTGATATGAAGGACTAATTTTTTATCACACTCTGTTAATTCATATCATAGTAAATCCAGCATTTCATGGGCGTAAATGAAATGAAAAAGTTATCTGTCTGGGCGTTTTATCTTAGTATACATATTTATTTATGGATAACCAAAAATAACTCAGCGGCCATGTTGCTTTTTGGTACACAGTCAACCAGTGTTCGTCTGGGATTTGTTTGTATACAACTCGTTTTCATACTAGTTTAATAATCGTTTGCGATAAAAATGGAGTTAGATATAAACAATAGTGCCAGTGATAGGTTATA